>NW_008690825.1:0-20968 GCF_000695815.1 Acanthisitta chloris | reverse complement strand
TCCCACTCAAACAACACCGTTGTGCACCACCAGGCTGCTGCATCCGTGCCTTAAGTCTAGGATCAGCTGTTTGCTCTTTTCCATAGAAAGCAGTAAATCTGTGAGGTACAATCAAATTGGGCTACGTGGTCAGTTGCCTTCACCAGAAACCTTGGAACTGAATGTGAGATATTTGGGGTGTTTACAGCAGTAAGAGGTGCAAATCTCTCTGAAGTGCCACAGGACCCACGTGCCACACTGCTCCGTGCTCTGCTGAAATCCCAGGAGGAAGGTCAGGCCCATCTGTATTAAAAGATCTATGGGAAAGGAGGAAAGGGTCACAGTGTCAGATTTCTCCTTTTTTTTCCCGCCTCTCTGGGGCATTCATCCTGCTCCCATGACTTCAGATCTGATTTCTTCAGATGCCTTTTTCAGTCCAGCTTCCCTTCACACCATCACACATCCCAGCCTGCTGCTCTGGGCCTCCTCCAGATTCCAGTATAAGCCTGAATGAAACATGCATCAGTTTTTCTCCAGGACAACTCTCGCTCTCTAGTGCTTTTAACATTATTTTGCTAGGCAGTTTCAGGAGTGGTGAGAATTTTTGGCCATTTCCCTTCTTTCTCTTGGCTAGAATACAAAAATATTACCTAAGTTGTGATGCATTTTCCTCTGCAATTTTTAAATCATTCAGACTTCCTGTGTAGTCTACTAAAATTTTCATCCAGTTTTCATCACCTCATGTCTCCATTATCAGGATCTGCCATTTCTTTTCCCATCAGTTCAGCTCAGACTTGACTGAGAAGCAGAATTTCTAGTTGAAAATTCCAGCATTCATTTTCATCCAAAATAGGACAACAGGCTCAAATTTCAAAAGCACCTCCTCAGAAATACTAACGTTTGAACTTCTAAATATTTAGGCAAAACTTTTTAGCATTTCTAGTTGCAGAATTCTAAATGTTGAATTTTGTTTCATTGAGTTGATGGGTTTATTTAGACTAAGATCAACATCAGGCTGAATTACCCTTTCTCTGCAGATTCTGCTTGATGTGGTTCAAAATCTATAGGAAGCTACACTTCAGTGTCACATGGCCTTTACTGCCTATACTGCATCGAGATATATATGGTATAGAGAGGAACTTCATCCAGAAAGGAAAAGGGAGCAGAACTTCATGGCTGTCTTACAGTTCCCACCAGACACCAAAAATGATGCTCATTTCTGTACCATGCAACACAGTGTGCTAATTGAAGAGTCTACAGTGGGAAACATCTCCTCATCCCATACTTTTCCCCTAAAAGATGCACTATGCTTTTATCTGAACTTTTTAAAAATGAAATGTTTTGCATCATTTTGATTTAAAAATAAAAACTAAAAAAATTGATTGAATCAAACTATCCCTAAATTAAGCCTTTTCCTTTTGCTATAGAAAATATACATTGCTGAAAAGCTGTGTCCTCAACTGTAAAATCATCCTGCTAAAAATGTCCCATAGCCTCCAGTACAGCTGCCAGAATCATTATTTTTGCGACTGCCCTAATCTGAGAAACTTGATGCCTCTTTGAATTCTTCAATTTCTTTCTTTACCATCAAACTCACTTCCCCATTAACCCCCAGACTGTCTCTCTTGTCCCTCATGTCACCCACTGTGACTTGTGCCAGGCAATTCCCCAACCCAAACCAACCTGCAAAGCCATCCAAACCTCTAATCCTGGCTGAATAACCTATATGGTTTTTAATGGCAATTAAAGCAAAAAAAAAGTTACTGGCTCCAAAAGGTCAACAGTTTCAGCCAGTATTCTGAAACAGTCAGATAAATGAGTAACAAAACTCTCACCAGTATTTCAAATGTTCAACAACACTTTTGATTGCCAGAAATCGGTGGACTGTTCTGCAGATTGTTTTAAAAGCATTAAGTATGCAGTTCAGTTTGTGGTTTGAAAACTTTTGGAGCTTTTCCTCATCAGAATTGCTATTTCCAATAAGAAATATAAAAACAATATGACATGTAAGCCAACAAAAACATAAACATAAAAATAAAATCTTCAAAATACAGCCCTTTCAGCCAGGTCTGCTCTCCTTTTCCAAATCCCATGTCAAAACTCTGCTTCAATGGTGATAAGAAATTGGCAAAACAAATATCAAGGCAACTCAGAAAGCAATGCTTCTAAAATGACTTTGAAGTATCACATTCTGATTGTAATTAATGAGCACAGCCAAAAAAAACCCCACATTGTTGAGACCCTCCATGGTCACCTGCTTTTCATTTCTCACAGTGGTACGCTGTGTTTTTGTCATGTATGCATCCTGTACCCAAAGAGGGATGAACTCAAGAGGAGGTGAAACATCCTCTTTAAGATGGTGGTCTCTACATTTGGCAGGGTGCATCCAGCTTGCAATCGTGAGCATCACTGTTTGATTTCAGGAAGTGCAAGCACGTTTTTGGTGGCTGCAGTTGGGGTTTGATTCTGTGCAGGGCTGCATGCACCCAAGGAATGCCAAGTGCCCTCAATTCCATTAACTTCAGTGGGAATTAGAAAGCTCAGCTGTATTTAATATTCTACAGGGTCAGGCTCTGAAAACTGTATTAGCATTCTCAGTTCCCAGTAGGATGAAATTCAGCAAAGGATTTGGATTGAGACTTAACTGTAAACATGTGAACACTCCCCCCGATTTCAATATGAGTGCTCTTGTGCTTAAAGTTAAGCATATGCCTAAGTGATGTGCTGAATTTGGGCCAAAAACTACCGTTTTCAAGGGCTACACAAGTTCACAACAGGCAAACTGCTGGTCTGTAATGCCAGTTGCATAATGTAGTTTTTTCTTTTTCAGAAAGGCTGACACAAGACTATGCACTTTTAAAATGCAGCAGCTACACTTCTTGAAGAAGATGGGGCATTCTGGTGAAACACTGAGCATTTCTCCAAAGTTACTAATCTACTATTATTATTGTTATTATTACTGTTATTCCTATGTGAATGCAGGAAAAGCACCTATCCCAGACTCTTGAGCTTTTGCTGTTCCTAAAAGAATATAAGCCATACAGCAAAGAATAACAAACTCTCCCTACATGACAGCAAACATCAGTCAAGTGACAGCTAAAAATATCACACCCTCCCCAGAGATCCTCAGCCTCTTGTACATCTGAACCCTTCCAGAGGCACTAGAAAACAGAAGCATCTTATGGTTGCTCTGAATGTTCACAGATTTCACCTCTCCAGGGGCTAAGGCAGCCTGGGGGCTTCTGGATAAGGATAGGCTGGCACCTCTGACCTTTTCTGAATTAGGAAGGGGCTTCTCCCTTGAAATGGTGCTGGTCCCCAGGAGACAGCATCTTGGCTAGCTCATGGCAGGGGACAGATATGGCTCTTAAGCAAATTCCTTCACCCGCAGAAGCATGGGGGGATGTGGAGCCTGCTGTGATGGCTCTCCTCCTCTGAAAGCAAAAGGCTTCTTCCTCTGGGAGGACATCAGGGCTTGGAGGCTGAGGAACAGAAAGGCTTCCCAGGAGATCTGTTAAGACACCAAAAAAAGGCATAGTTGTGTATCACCCTGCGTTTTGGGATTCATTTTGCATGGATCATTAGTTAAGGCTGCTGTTTTACCCCACAGTGTGGAAGGATGCAGAACAACCCAATGCCCCACTCAGAGGCCAGGAGGAAGGGAAGAGCTCTTGTGGCTTGCTTTTTCACCCAGACTCCCTAAGCTTATGTATCTCTTCTCAGAAGAGAAGCAGAGTGTGGTTCTCACTCCTCCAATGTGCCCATGGGGGCCAAACCAGGACTTGCCGAGGTGCCTCCAGGCCAGCTCCAGAGGTTCACACTGAGGCCACCTCCCCTTGATTTTCTTTCCCCCTTTAGCAGCAGGTTGTCACTGTGGCTCACTATATCAAACTCTGGCTTCTCCATAACTCCATGATCTATGGGCCTTACAATGCAATTAATTGACTGCTGTGAAGGCACTGTAAAGCCAGAACAAGGACACATTTAAAATGGCACAACTGCATATGGACATAAGCCCAGAACCTGCTGTTCTCAGTCTGCATCTCCCTTTTTTGACATCTTTCACAACCATTTCAGCACTCAGCTTTTGGCACATGTGCAGCTACCGGGCTGACAAGATAGCTTGTTGTGGCATTTTCTCAGTGAGGCTTGATTGGAAAACGTCCCATGCCTTTGCTCCAAGCTCTTGTAGAAGGATTATAAAATCAAAGCAACAGCATAGCCAAAATCCATAATAAAAAATTATTCTGAATCCCAAACAAATCTCTCTTGGCACCCCTGATAGAGAAATGGCATCTACTATTAGAGAAGAGCCTTGGGCGTGGGATGAAGTTCTGGCAAGACACAGGGAGAACAAATGACCTGTGCTGGTGGGCAAAGGCACAAGTGCTGACACTTAGCCTTCCTCCCCTTCAGTCCCAGCTGGCTCTAGTGGCAGGGGCTGGTGGCAAGGGCTCCCAAACAGTGGCACACGTGCCCTGTGAATGTTCAGTTTATCTCACAGAGATAAATCCTGAGCAGCTTGATGTCCCAGTTGTGCGTGCGCACAATCCAGCACAGGCTGTACTTGCTGTGGTGACAGTGCCTGAGAGCCCGTTGTCCCTGCTACCAGGAATGTCACAGGGGTGACAAGAAAAATTGCAGCATCCTTCTGTGTTGACAGAAAGGCAGGGCTGGGGAAGACTCTAGACACGCTGACCCCAACGCTCTGGAAACAGCTGAGCAACAAACGGAGCTGGGACTTCTCCTACACTTTGCAAATACATGCTCATGTCTTCGTTTTGCTTCAGTGAGTCCAAGGGCCTTCCAAAAACTTGCTGCCATCTGGTGGGTGCCAGGCCTCCCACCGACACCCTCAGCATCGTTCCGTCTGCCGCAGGGATGGGGCAGCGCCCATCCCTGCGGCAGACGGAGCGATGCCAAGTGTGCAGTGCTGACACGAAACACCCCAACAGCATCCTGTTCTCCTGCCAGTGTTTCTTGACATTAAGGCGTCCTGGAGGGAAGACCCCCAAAGCCCATTAATCACTTCAGGATGTCTGAGACGTGGGGCAGTAACACTGGAGAGAATTCGGCCCCTCTGACTCTCCAGTGCAGTATCTGAGCGTTTAAGAATAACAGTCAACAGTGCTGATGCCTGTGAAAATACAGATGTAAGCCAGCTGTCTGTCAGGGTGAAAAATGTGTTTGTCTTTTCGTTTTAACGTGTCATTTCCCTCTTGGATGTTTGCTGTGTTACTGCCAGGATGGATATCACGTGCGTTCAGCACAGACTCTAACCCGGGAAGATGAACCACGTTCAGATGGAGGGTGGGTGTCACTGTCCTGTTTCTACAATTTGTTTTCTTCATCTAAAGCTAAACAAAACGTATCTGACCTAATTCCTTTTTCTCTGGTATTATTGCAGTAATTTCCAACATCTATTTCTAGCCAAAAATAAGTGCAGATTTATCCATAAAAGGATCAGAGGGAGAGGTGAAAGAGATTGTGTGTGCTGGCAGGTGTCAGCCCATGAAATATATTGCTGTTCAGATTGATGCACAAAAGCTTGAGATTAATGAGAGGACAGAAGTATATATAATGATCAAAAATTAATAGGCATAAAATATGCTTATGGTGGGATAACTGAAAGATAGCAGATTTAGATGAGATATTAGGCATAAATAATTTATTTGCTGAGAGGGTGATGAGGCACTGGAACAGGTTGACCAGAGAAGTTGTGGATGCCCCATCACAGCAATTGTTCACGGCCAGGTTGGATGGGGCTTGGAGCAACCTAGTCTAGTGGAAGGTGTCCCTGCCCATCCAGGGGTGTTGGAACTAGATGATCCTTAAGAACCCTTCCAAATAAAAATATTCTAAGATTCTATGATAACTCATACAATTGGTATATTAGTAGGAGCACTTTCCTCACCACTGATGCACTGCCAATCCTATCACTGAAGTGCTGGGCCAATTTCTTGATGTGTGGGTAAAGAAAACACAGCAGATAGAGGACGGGGAAGATTTTTACAGATTCAGAAATAAGTGTCTGAAAATGTAAAGGTGGAAATTGAAATGAGGGTGACAAAATGACAACATTTATGATCCATAGGAAAGGAAGGAAAAAACAGCAAGATCAAAACAGTAGACTTCATGGACACGGACTTCAATAAACTCAGAAAACAGGTAGGTAAGATCTTATGTAAAGACAGTTTATAAGAAAAAGGAGTTAAGGAAAATTGACTTCTTTTTTTTAATGAAAAACAAATATTGCAGTTAGATGAGTAAACTATTCCAAAGCAGGTGAAGAAGAAGCAACAGTAATAAACCAACTTGATTAAACCACAAACTCTTTCTTGACTTCAAACACTGCAATACACACATGCAGTGGAAACCAAGCTAGACTGCTAAAGCCAATAAGAAGTAACATGACAGTAAAAGACAAAATCAGGAAAGTGCTGAAGGAAAGCTATTGATGGGTGGTCTCTTGAAGGCCAAAAGCTCTTTTGCTTCAGCCTTCCTTGAAAATAATTACTAAATTGTGTGACTTAAATAGAGTATGGCAGGTAAAAATCAGATCTCCTGCTAGAGCACAGGAAGAAAAACAAGCAAGTGCTTACATAAATTAGAGCCTTTCACCTCAGCCACTTCATTCCTCTACAGTATCTTGCTATATCACTGTCAGTGTTGCTGGTTGCGTGTACTCTGCAAAAACTTAAGGAGTTCAGGTGAGGATCAAGAGGAATGAGAAGGCTAAGCAGCATTCCTGTCTCTGGAATAGAACAGCTGGAATCACAGCTGCCAGACATTGGATTGAATTCTCAGAACAGGACTGGAACAAATAATAAAAATAATCAATAAGAACCTAAAAGTTAACAGTGACATGGATTGCTCCAGAATGCACAGCATCAATTTGAATTATTTCTCCCTCTGATGATGTAACTGGCCTTATGGATGGATAGAAGAGACCCAATAACTGTTGTTATACAGTGATTTAACAAGGTTTTTGACACTGCTATGTAAGTGAAAGACAGGTACACGGTCTAGATGAAATCACTATTGAGTAAATGTAAAAATGGGTGGATAAAAAGTGCCCTCAGAAAATAGTTAACCATTAGCTTTCTGTGAAAATGGTATTCTTGAAGAGTCTGTCCTGAGTGTTGCTCTGAGCCTGCTGTTGTACCAGTTCATCCAGTGTCAGAGAATGATCCCAAGCATGTCTAATTTCCTATGATAAACCTGGATAATGAATCTTCTAATACATAAAAGGAGACTTCATTGAGGAAGAGAATCCACAGTTCTCCATCACCTAGTTATTTGAAGTTAGAAATAATAAGTGCAGTATGCAACCAAGAAGTTTTAGTCTAGACATTAGAAAAATTATTTGAAAGTAGTGGAATGCATTGCCTTCAGAAAGGCTCCATCACTAACGGGTCTGGAGAATAAGCTGGTAAGCATCTGACAGTGATGCCTGAAGAACAACAGATCCTTTACCACAGCAGACGGATGGACTGGAAATCTTTTATTTTCCCCTCCAACCCTATTTTCTGCTCTTCTCTCAAAATCTAGGAAAGAGCAGTTACACAGGTACAATTCTCCACTTCCATTCAGTGAGAAGTAGGACCTCATGCAACAGGACTCTCCTTCACCATTTGTTCTCACAATATTTCAGTGGATAATTCTAGGGTAATTTATAAATTCCTCAGAAGTGAATTGCACTGAATTATCTTTCCCAGTGAGGACTCTGTAATTTAACATGGACACATTGAGGAGCTACTTTGTGGTCACTGTTCTGCTTTAATCTTCTAGAAATTGTGATTTCCTGGCAATTTTGCAAAGGTCGATGACATTAATACCTTAGACTCCCTGAGGACTTCACAACCAGTGCAGATAGGTTCAAACAAGAACTAGTAATACTGGTGATGTTGAAAAGCCTCCATAAACTATATAAAGCTTTTGGAGCAGGTACCATGAGGCAACTGTTGCAATCTGACTGGCTCCTTTTTATGTTTTAATGCAGTTCTGCTGTCATCCTGAGAAGCACTTTAAGCCAAGAGCTTTTCATACCTAGAGAACAATTTAAACAATATAGGATCAAGCAGAGACAGTCAGCCAGGGCGGAGATGTTGTCTGGAGACTGGCAAGTAAAAAAATAGGTTTTGGTTTTGTTGCCTAACAGACCTGATCAACAGTGTAAATACATGCAAATATCTTTGACAAGGACAACTATGTCAGGTCTGTTTCAATTCATTTTAGTTCAAGAAAGAAATAATTCCCCCTGGAGTCCAAATCATCCAGATCGCTTAGGTTCCATGACAACCTGTACAGAGGAAGTTGTGTTGGGGTAGCTGGCTGCTCTGTTTCATTTTTTAGAAGTCAGATGAAATTATCTTGACATTCCTGAAAGGAAAAAATTGCCAGAAGTTTCTTCTCCACGAGACACAGATTTTTCCTTTCAGTGAAATCTTTTTTGACATGCCATATTGTCACACAAAATGGAAATCTTGAATTTCCAGTCATTTCTGCTGGTCAGTTAGTTCCTTCCAAAAACTGTCTGCTCTATAAAAAGAAAAAAATAGCTTGGAATATTGGAAGAATTATAATCTCCTCAGGGGCGGAGGCCTGGGATACAGACATTGCAGCTCAGAGGTTCAAACTTGCTCGCTTACTCCCTTTGACTTTCATTGACACTTCAGTGCCCTGGTGCTACAATTGCCTTTGGAAAGATTTCTGTGATTTATTTTGTCTTAGTCATACAAGAAAACTACCACAAAGGCAGGTGTGAGAATCTAAAATTCAGTAATGGCACAGGGAAAGTTATGTATTTGTTTTCTTGTCCATCTGCTCTGCAGTGATCGTGGGGCCTAAAGCAGTGTTTCCACTCAGTTTCTATGGTTTAATAATCATCAAACTCTCATACAGAGTCTGTGGCCTGAGCCAAGTTTCTCCGTTTAACCAGCCTGAAACATCTTTGCTCCTGAGATGAAATAAGATCAGATTCATTAAGTCCAGCATGGCCATAAGGAAAATATATAGATATTTATTTGAAAAGAAAATGCCTCAAATTCCTTCATCCCAGATAATTTATTCCTGCTAAATATCATGTGTTGCAAATGCCTGCAGTTCATAGCAGTTTTATGAATCAGAACTTGGGAAGGCTGATTAATGTAAAATGGGCTACGTGGCATGGACCAGGATACAGGAGAATAGTATGACAAGAAACTGTGCTGATGATTTAAGGTTCTGCTGATATTTAAGCAAGTGCTTACATGAAATCCACCTAACAGTAAATAGAATAACACACCTCTTCAAGCAGAACTTTTCCCTAGTGACTTATTTGCTAAACAGAAAGTGCCTTGGATTTTCAACGGTCGAGAATATTTTGAGTTCCACTATGGCACTTAAGCAATAAAATAATAAAAGTTTCTTTTTTCCCTTATCCTTCATGTATTTTAACTTTAACATAAATCACAGGATAGATGAAGTCAAAAATATAATTCAAATTTTTATACTGTATCCTTGGTAGATTTTTTCCATGTAATATATCCAGAGAAGTTTGAGTTTTGATATTCAGGTCATTTGAAGATTTTCTTTATATCTTTATAAAAAATGGAATAGTTACACAATGTTTTGCCTTTTATTCACAGATATTTTGGTGATGGTCCTTAGGATAAGACTCTTCTATTCTGAATTTGCTAAACTGGAGTTCTCTACTGTTCCATAGTGCAATGGTACTGCTTCACCATGGACCTAGTGCTAAGCACTGACCATAAACAGAACCATAAGGACAGTCTAATTGTCCGAAAGAGTTAAAAAGACAATGTGCCTGATTCTTCTCCAGAAGCACTGGGAGAAGTACCAGAAGAAACCAGCAGTGGATGTTTTAATTGGACATCAGACAAAAGAAAATTTCCTGAATATGAAGCTATCAACACATGACAGCTATTTCATGAATTTAAATACACAAGGGGCAGATATTTGTGGATGATATTTTATCAGTTTTGACCTGCCAAAGAGTTGGGCTAGACTGTTAAGATTCATTTCATCTCTTTTTTCTAAACATTTCTTTTTTATTCCTAACATATCATTTTATTCTAAAACATGAAAAACAGTCATTTCTAAGGAAGAAATGCCCACATATTGGACATTGTATTTTTAGCAAAAAGCATTATGGGCAACTACCAGTACTTTGGAAAACAATCAACTTAAACCCATTTTTTTCTTAAAGAGAAGGAATTCCTTATCTTTTGAATCCACATGTAATGTAAATATGCATACAATTATGCATAATTCAAAACATCAAGATGTCTTTGAAGAATTTTCACTGATGCTGCATTAAAGAGGCATCCTCTTTTATATAGAAGAGTAGCCCTGTCAAGATGACCTTTCCATTGCATGATAGAACACAGGTGCTCCAAAACCAGGTCATGCACCACCTCCACAGGACTGGAAAGCTGCTTGGTCCTTCAGTAGCCACCTTAGACAGTCTTTTTAACTTTTGAATAACAGAAAAGGCAAAGCTAAAACTGGTAATACCTGTGTTGATTGGTGGCAACAGCATGTCTAGAGCTGAAATTATGTAGAGTTGCAAAAATGCAATTGTTTACCATTGTAGAGCTACACAAGAAACAAGGGGTCCCCATCTCTCCAGATGACCTCAGTGCTCACCCTTCCTGCAGGTGGAGAGAAGCAACTGTGATGGTAGGAGAAACTGAAATCCAGAATAATCAACAGCCTTCCTTACTTACAAAGTAGGAGCTCTGCATAAGCAAAAATGAGAACTATCTATCACATAGACCAATAGCTTTCTGCAGGCTTCAGGTTCAAAAGCACTGGGAAGCACTGAGTCAGGGTCAGCCTCAGCAGAATGAATAATTGCACAAAACCAGACCATCTTCAACACTGGCAAAGCTTTGTTAGTGCTTTCTCAAGGACAATGCTTCAGGAGAGTGGAAAAAAGGCCTTCCAGTTATTCTGTTGGCAAGGGACTCTGGGTTTATAGGGTCAGTACTTCTCCAGGTGCTGCCTTTATGACCTCAGCTGAGGCTTGATTTGTTCAGAACTGATGATCAGGCTACATTATATATCTATTAGAAAGAAGTAGAGATGGCCAGTGTGGCCGAAAATCAGGCATTAATCTCCTTGTGCCTCACATTCCCTGCACTAAAACAGCAGTGCTATTTCCCCAGGTATGAATGGCTGAAATGACATGAATGGGCTGAAAAGGGCAATTTCAGTCCAACATGGAGCTCTGTTCCTTTTCCTGGGGGAACTGCTGCACAGCAGTTCATTGCATTAGCTGCATCCTCATAGACCTACATTATCAGCCCTCAACCCCGACCTAGCAGCAGTATCCAAAAGCTCAGTATGGACCAGATCCAGATACTTTAGCAATTTTACAGCTTGTGCTGTTTTACAGCTCTGTGCTGCCTCAGGCAGGCTGTTACCTGTACCCAAGCAAGAGAGTTTAAAGCTGGATTAATGTTGGTGGGTGACACTACCACCCTGTCTCTTACTGCTTCAGGTTAAACATGACCCCAGATAAGCCAATGCCTACCATGTCCCCATTGCCCAGCTGGCACTGGAGCGCAGCCCACCCCATGGCCATGTCCCCCCACTGGGCTCAGAGTCCACTGTGCTGAGGCAGGAGCATGCTGGCAGAGGCAGAGGATGTCACTGGCAGGTTGCAGTCACCCGTGGCTTTCTGAAGTAGCAGCCTCATTCAATAATACCAAAGGCTGTAATTTGAACGCTGCAAACTGCAGGGCCTCAGTTAGAGGGGAAGCAGGCAGGAAGAATGGCCATCTCTATACAGATTATGAGAGATAGATTACAGTCAACTGGAAAAAAAAAATTGCAGAGCAACAGAGAGGTGGCTGGAAACCTTGGAAAAAAACCCAATTCAACAGAACATCAGTATTTTGAGAGTCCTAGCCAGGAAGCAGGACACAGATACCATGCAGTAAAGTGCTGCCAGACATGTTGGTTATTGATTTTTCTGAAGATCCCACCTGAATTGAATGTGTGGACTGAATCCCAATGAGAGTCCCAGATGGAGCAGGCAATTGTGGAGGCAACGGACTTATTACTCTTTAGGACTCAAGGGACCAAGATAGGTTTTTACAAGCAGCTAAAACGAAGAAAGAGATCATATGGGAAGGTGCTAGGCTCCTATTGTTTCCGGACACAAGTCCTATAACCCAGGGCAAAAGGGAAGAATTAACTGTGGTTTTAAAAAAAAAAAAAAAAAAAAAAAAAAAAAAAAAAAAAAAAAAAAAAAAAAAAAAAAAAAAAAAAAAAAAAAAAAAAAAAAAAAAAAAAAAAAAAAAAAGAGAAAGAAAGAAAGAAAAAGAAAAAGTGTTTGAGATATAAAATGTGTCTGCATTAGTTTTTTCTGGCTTGCCAAAGTGTACAATTCACACAGTGAGAAAACCAGCATCTTTGGGAGAGTAGAGGCAACAGAAGTTGCTGTCAAAATCTTTGGAGACAAAGAAAATCTGCAACTACTCTCTAGAGACTCTGCAACTACTCTCTGCAATGCGCTGTGTCCCCACTGCTCCCCACATCCTGGTGGGTGATGAAGGATTATGCTCACAGCAGAGAACTGAATACTGGCTCCATGTGGGAGTAGGGGAAAAGCTTGTTTCTTTTTCCTTTCCCTTTGTTTTATGTCATCTAGCCTGGGTTACCATGCTGCCATCTGAGCAGTGAAAAGTACCTGCAACTGCTGCCAGGAGTTTTAGGATAAGCACATCCCGTCCATTGCAGAGCTGCATCTGACATTAGTGTGTGTACAATCACTACACAAACACCACACATATGGTTATCAATTTTGGCACTTTCATCCATCTCTTGACTGTGTTTAATACATTGCAAAACAATGGCAGTAATGTCAGAGTCCCACTGGCTTTTTTAGCAGGGCGGAGTCCAAGGGCTAGACAGTGTCTGCTTGGTACAGACTGAAAATTAACCTTGGCTAATATCAGCCTAGGTGCCCAGAAAGGTACTGACTTTGGTGTTTGCCCTCCTCCCTGGAAATCTGGGGGTTTCTGATGGGGATAATTCATGACTGCTCTCCCTTCCCAGGGTACTGCACTGGTGGAGGAATAACCCCAAGTACCAGTACAGGTTGAGGGCTGACCTACTAGAGAGCAGCTCTGCAGAGAAGGACCTGGGAGTCTTGGTGGATGACAAGTTGACTATGAGCAGGCAGTGTGCCCTTGTGGCCAGAGGGCCAATGGTATTCTGGAGTGCATTGGGAAGAGAGTGGTCAGAAGGGCAAGGGAGGTGATCCTCCCCCTCTATTCAGCCCCAGTGAGGCCACATCTGGAGCACCGTGTTCAGTTCTGAGCTCCTCAGTACAAGAAAGACAAGGAGCTACTGGAGAGGGTCCAGTGAAGGGTCACAAAGATGATTAGGGGTCTGAAGCATCTCTCTTATGAGGAGAGACTGAGGGAGCTGGGCCTGTTTAGTCTAGAGAAGAGAAGACTGAGAGGGGATCTCAATAATGCGTATAAATATCTCACAGGTGAGTGTCAAGAGGATGGTGCCAGACTGTTTGGTGCTCAAACAGCCCCAGTGAGGCCACATCTGGAGCACCGTGTTCAGTTCTGAGCTCCTCAGTACAAGAAAGACAAGGAGCTACTGGAGAGGGTCCAGTGAAGGGTCACAAAGATGATTAGGGGTCTGAAGCATCTCTCTTATGAGGAGAGACTGAGGGAGCTGGGCCTGTTTAGTCTAGAGAAGAGAAGACTGAGAGGGGATCTCAATAATGCGTATAAATATCTCACAGGTGAGTGTCAAGAGGATGGTGCCAGACTGTTTTCAGCGGTGCTCAAAGACAGGACAAGGAGTAACAACCATAAACTAAAACACAAGAAGATCCATATCAACATGAGGAAGAATTTCTTTTAATCGAGGGTGGCAGAGCAATGGAACAGTATGGAGGGAGTCATGGAGTCTCCCTCTCTGGAGACATTCAAAACCTACCTGGATGAGTTCCTGTATAACCTACTGTAGGGGACCCTGCCTTGGCAGGGGCATTCACCTAGATGATCTACAGAGGTCCCTTGCAACCCTAACAATTCTGTAACTCCCTCTGACTGCAAGGGAGCCTGAGGGCTGCTGGTGGCTCTTTGCCTCTCAAAACCATGGCCTGGGTGCTTGGGATAGGTGAAAGTCCAAGGAAAAAGCCTATTTGAAGCTGAACAGGTGGTAGATGGAAGACCACAGAGAAAATATGTGTAACATCCCACTCTCTGGAGTTAGCTTTTCTGGGCAGAGTAGCCAGACATGGAGGGTTGCTGCAGAGCATCACAGGGCATATGCCTCCTGCATGCTTGGGTGCTCCCAGTAACAGCTCTGCTGCTGGCTGCGTGCAGCATCCCTCAAAGCCAATATGCTTGAGCTGTTGGCTGGACTCCCTGCATCTAAGGAAGACTGCTTCAGGGATCCCACATCAGCTGCTTCTATTTTATGCATCTCCATCCCTCTCCTGGCACCTCTCCTCACATGCACAAGCACAGCTTTAGCCTGCCAAGAGGTTTGCCACTACCAGTAGCTGCTGCTTCTGAAAACACCCCAGGAACCACTAACCCTCCCTTCCCCTTTCTCTCCTCCATACATCCTCCTCCTCCTCATGACAAGAAACAGGTTGGAAAAATAGACACATTTTTTGCTTCTGATTTCACAGATGTTCCTGACTGTGATAGTAGTGCTCCATCATTAGGGGCTGGACTCATGCCCCCAGTTCATGTGAATACATTCAAATGTGTAGAACCAAAATAGGAAGAGAGCCACTTGCTAATAATATCCATTGAAAACCACTGGCATTTGACTGCCTTCTTGCTTAATCCCTTCATTTTCTTCCACAAATGAGATTTTCTGCTATAGGCCAGATTACAGTGCAGTAATGAGTAAGGAAGGAGGTTGCCCCATGCAAAGAGAGGCTTAGCCAGAAAATAAATAAATGAATCAAATAAATAAAAAGCCATCCCGCATTAGATGAAGTTGTACTGCCACCTCAGGTTACCATCTGTTTCTACTTTGATTCTGGTGTTTCTTTCAACCATTTTGTCTACTACATAGGAGTTCAGCTGGCGGCTGTTGTTTCTAAACACAGTGGGGCCCCAGGAGAACCACAGTGCCCCTTTCTCCTGGTCCCAGATCCTGGGATGTGATCTAGGAGAGAACAGGAGAAAGCAGGAAAAAGAGAATGAGAGGGTGAAAGAGCAGAAGATGAAAGAGAGATGAGAAGAAAGAAAGAAGAAAGAAAAAAGGAAAGAAAGAAAGAAAGATCCTTTCCACTATCCTGCATTCTTCTAATCTCTTTCTTTTTTAAAACAGCTCTTCAGTTTGGAGGGATATTAAAAATAGAAAAGTGTTAGATTTGGCAATAAATTAATGTCCAGATGAAGGGAAAACAATTACAAATTGGAAACAGATTTATTCACACTCAGTGTATTAATGAAAACATTTTAAAAAAAGCTAAACTGGGTATACTGTGTGGAAAAAAATAATGGCCCAGCAGGTCTACTTTTTATTAACAACTCATCAGTAAGCAGGTTGTAATTCATAACAAAGAATTTACCCCAAGGAACACCACAGGACTGTGAGCTTTTTAGTTTCCTAAGAAAATACATATGTTGTTCCACTTGGTTTCCTTTCAATAAAACCCACCAGTTAGCACTTCATTTTCAAGCTGTTCTGACAAATCAGGTGAGTTAGCTTTGTAGAAAAAACAGAAGCCAACTTTTCAGCTGAGAATTTTAGGGAATTTTTTAATAACTTAAATAAATTTCCCAAATGGCAAGGAAGCATGATAAAAGGCTGTGAAATTAGTTTGTTTGGAACAGCTTGAAAGAATTTTTCTTTTAATTTGCTTCATTAATTTTTCCTGAGGAAATATTTAGGGATACATCCCTTACTGCTAAGGTATGTGTTTGAGACAAAAGGAATTTTTATGATTTTTGTTGTGTTTTTATAGTGTCTTGAAACCTGATTAAAGATACTGATGAAAACCTGCCCACTGGTTTGCAGCTATGTGCAAGGCCTGAAGGAGATTGAGGCGCCAAGAAATCAGTTTTGTGAAGGTTGTTCTAATATGATGTGTCTCTTACAACATAAAATCCTGTATTGTTTCCTTCAGCTATTCCTATCACCTACAGAGAGAAAAGCCCTCTTGAAGGAAGAAAATAATCAAGAAGGGAAGTAGGAAACCAGGAATAATTATATGAAATGAAAAGAAAGAAAAAGGAATCAAAGTGCAAAATTGGTGCAGATGTAAATTAATCACTCCAGTTTAAGTTATTACAGTGCAGTGTTGGTCAGGAAGTGCACTATGTCCAGCCTGGGCTCAGTTCACAGAGGTAACAGACCTGCCACCAGTGTCAGGGCCTCCCAGTTGCACCAATGCCTTTTATAGCTGAGCAGAATTCTCTATTCAGTCATTTCTCAGAAGGAAAAGGGCAACCTTCCCAATATTTTATCAGTCTTTCTACATGGTTTGATAGAGCAGAGATGTGGTGCAAGCCTCCATGAGATCACTGAGTTTTCCCATCAACTTGTCAGTTCATATACACTGCTTATCAAATATCACAGAAGGAAAAGGAACTAACTGCTCCAGGATTTCCAAGTATTATTCTGGAATGCAATTTGAGATGCAGAGGAGACTGGGTTCCTAGTTATTTATCATTTTTTACTTAACTAGAAAGAAGCACTGAAAAAAAACCAAGGACTATTAAGGATCACAGAATTTACATGGAAATACTCCTTATAGCCAACAGCATATTTACACTCAGTAAATGTAATCGAAAATTAATTCTAAACTTTCTCCAAAATGAGAAATAATTGGAGTTGAGAGTCAACAGTTTCTATTCCCTATGCTGTGTCTCTGATGACCATCACCCCCTCGGATGCAAATCGCCGAGACCTTCAGTTCTCAGTGGAAGAGATGAGCCCAATTACTTGTTTCAGAAATGATGAGGTGTGGAAGTGTCACTACCATAACTATGCAGGGTCAGCAAGAGCTCCAAGAACACGTACATCAAGTGGCAAAGTCTCTGTGATGTATGTCCAGATTATAAAGCTCGTGTGAATAAGTACAGGAAGGTTCTAGGGTAAAGAGCAATTCTTTAGAAGGACTGACTCTCCATACATCTCTTTAAAGCAGATTAAAGCAGTAAAGACTGTTTCTGGAAGATAATACTAAAACATTTCTAAGGCAGCACTTTTAGATCTTTACGTTCAGACCCAGTATGCAGGATCCAGGTGCAGAGAAGGACCAGTCCATCTCTGTCATAAGCAACCAATTTCTGTGAATGTTGAGCTGGAGTAGGACTTGGACATTGATATTTGCAAAACACTTCATCTGAGAAATGCTGGTCAGGCAAGTGGTTAATGCTCAGAGACCTCTGCAGTGACATATGAATGGAAACAACCCACCCTCTCTTCCATTACAGTAGATACTGGCCACAGCATCCTCCATAATTAGAGACAGTATAAGTGCTTAAGGACACAGCTCATAGCTTGGAAAGTGTAGGCAGCTGAAGCATTTAGGCACATGAAATCACTGCAAGATTAAAATACTTATTGTGTTCATCCGCTTTTAGCCAATCTCCAATTTGTAATCTGTCCAGAAAAAAATGAGATCATATATCTGCTACTCAAATTATTTTGCTATCTGCCAAAGAATGCTTCTGGGAAGGGTTATGCTTCCCAGCAGAAATGTAGGAAATAAGTTGGAAAACATTAATTCATATTAATAAAAAAGGCCTGTGAAGACAACAGCTGTTTGATCCTTAGATAAACTGTAGACAGTTTTCACTATTTAAGTCGTCATGAGTGATGTACTGTAGGTTTAGAGAGAAAAATTGAAGCCAAGAAAAAGAAAAAAAGTCTGGAGAAAATATTTACTTGCATACTTTTCCTAGGAAAATAGAAATATAGCTAATGAAACAGACTTGTTTAGATACTCTGTAGCACTCCCTGAGGGATCTGGAGGAGATACTTTCCACTTACTCCTAAACTCTCTTCAGCACTCATAGCTGAGGTTTCTGCGGTGAGACCCTCGTGGGCAGGGGCTTTGTAGGTATTTGCATAAGGATGGATATAGGGGATTGATGGTGCCTTTTGGGCTGGAGGATGGCAGTCATGCTGATGTCAGCTGCTGAAGTTTGATGGGGCAGCTGCCCAGCCTCGAGTCCAGCTGCAGGGGGGACCCTGCCTGGGGGAGCCAGGGAGCTGGAGGGAGACAGTGGGGATAGAGTGTCCACATCCAAAAAGAGCTACAGCATGTTGCGGGGGATCCAAAAGAGGAATTAATTTCAATTGTCTTGCTGCCTGAGAGGGACTGTAGGTTCATTTCAGGGTGGGCAGTGCTCTCAGGAAGACATTCACACAGTTCCTGCTGCTGCAGCATCTTTCCCTGTTCCCAGGGGACACTCCTCAGTAGTCACAATTCATACATTGACGTCTTTAAAACAAGAACTACACTGAAAGGGAAACCAGAAACTAGCACACATGGTTTATTCTCCAAAGGCTAGCAGGCACACATGGGACATGAGGATGGACATGGCCCCTTGGCTGCTCTCCACTGCACTTTGTCCAGGGGTGGGGTCTTCTCAGCTATGTCCATCCTCATGTGGAGTCTCCAGAAACAAGAGGTAGACTTTCCAGCAAGGAAGGGAGGCCAGTGCTGTGGCTTTCTACAGCCTAAGCCCCAGATGGAACACCTGAGTAGTGGGAAAGTTTCCTCATTCCCAGTCCTGATCTCTGCTTCTGATGGTGGAATCAGTCTGTGTGATCTCTTTGCATTTTATTGACCTGATTGCTCTGAATGCCACATTGAATGGGTGTCTCATACATCTTCACTTTATATCCAATGCAAAACTTACGGTTTGGGAGCTGTTTTCCCCCCATAATTAATATTTATTCCCCAAAGTCTCCATGCAACTTCCTTTCCTGAGAGCCTGGCAGATGCTGGGGTTCACTGCAGATTCTCATGCAGGAGTGGACCAGGTGACTTGAGGAACCGTTTGGGAGGCCTGTTGGTATGTGTTTGTCAATGGAACAGACAGCTCACTGTGGCTCACATTTACAAGCTTCTTAAACTAGCTTCTAAACTAGCTTTTAACAAAGAAAATGTGTTAAAGTACCAATAAAACTGCTCTAATAAGCCCTCCATAGCAAAGTCCTAATTGAAGCTCATAAAGAGAGCTCTAAACAGTATTTAAAGTGCAAAGAAAACATATTGGTCCTCAATGCAAACAAGTAGATGTAGTGCTGATGCTTTTTATTTGACCAACATGAAAGCTGCAGAACACAAAAATGTAGGTGTGGGATGTGTGTGGTTAGAAAGTTGGTTATTGGACTTACAGGCAGGTTTAAAACCTCTCCTTCAACAAACAGGCAGTGCAGCTCCAGCACATTCAACCTGCCCAGAAACTTCTACAAATGGCCTTTTCACTTGTAGCCTTTCCCACACACATTGATGTACCTGCAAATGCAGGACCACGCACACATGCATTTCACTTACTGATTTACTTTTGTATTTCAACTACTGCAAATTATGCTCCTCCTCTCAGTGCTTCTGTGCCACAGTTTAGGCCTTCAATGACAGCACAGAAACTGAAATTACTCTGCATCCCTCTGAGGGCACACAGTGACTCTTCTTGACTCCTGCCAAGCACCCACATGCCAAAAGCATCTGGAGGGCTCTCAAGTGTCGACTTTGAGAGCTCCCTCATGAGCAACTATGGTAAATCTCCTCCAAATCTACAGGTTTCTCTGTGGCCTAAGGCAAGAGAAGCACACACAGCTGTTCAAGAGGAAGGAGAGGAAAAGAAAAATACCTTTGAGAATGGGATAGATTGGAAGAAAACAGAGCAGCTCATGGCAACCCATCTTGTCTTACTGCAACCCCTGTCCCATGAAGCAGCAAAGTTAGGAACAAAATACATCTTTCTCTCAGTTGTATATCCAGCTATGAGCTCTACAGAATGAATTTCCCAACAAAAAGTAATTTCCTTGGTCTTCCAGATACTGCAGCACTTGTTCCCACTGAAAGCACTAAAATGATGATGTCAGGGGTATCAAATGCACTGCTGAACAGGACACACACCAGAGTGTCTTTAACTCAGGACGTGCAGGTACCACTAAAGCATGTCAGAGAGCTTGGTCATGTCTAGAGTCTGCGTGGCCCTTGGCTTCCCTGGGTGGTATGGGGACTCAACCTGAGCAGCTGGGCAGCCACATGTGGAGGGCAGCAGGGATGGGAGTCAGTCTGGGGGGCAGGGAGAGTTAAAAATACCATAGGATGAAATTTTGGGATCAAAGGAGAGGAAATAATAGACTTTGAAGATGAGGAAGGAGGAAAAAGGAAGACTTAGAAGACATCATTAAATTAAAAGTCTTTTGAAAAAGCACTCAAACCTTCTACAGCATATTTGGGCTGTGAGGTTGATATACCCAGTGGTGGTGTCCCCTGATGCCCATCTTCCTCAAGCACTTTTCAAGGAAGAGCTGCTTTAAAATCCATTGTGCTGCTGATGAAACACTTTGTGGTTTTGCCTCAAGTAATACACTGGTTTCCACAAAAATTAAAGGCATTTTTTATAGGCAAAAGCTGTCTTTTCACTGTGCTAAGCTGTTTCTGCCATAAAAAGGTGTGATTTCACTTC
Source organism: Acanthisitta chloris (assembly GCF_000695815.1). Taxonomy (NCBI): domain Eukaryota; kingdom Metazoa; phylum Chordata; class Aves; order Passeriformes; family Acanthisittidae; genus Acanthisitta; species Acanthisitta chloris. The sequence goes on along the minus strand of NW_008690825.1, from coordinate 329 downwards.
CTGCACATGTGTGAAAATTTAGGATGTGTTCCAGTATAAAAGAACATGTTGCCACATGAAAAGCTGTGTTTTTAACAGCATTTGCAAAATCTCACCCTTGACCAAATTTGTCAGTTCTCACAAAATCTTAAACACCAGACCATGACCTGTTTTTTTGTGAGTGCACAGAAGTGTTAAAACCCTGCAGTGATGGGAAAAAGAGAAAATAGAAAAGGAAAAATAAAAGTGAAATAAACAAGGAAAAAATAAAAAGAAAAAAAAAGAAATCTAAAAAGAATATAAAAAATAAAAAAGGAGGAAAGAGGAAGAAGGGAAGGGAAGGGAAGGGA
>NW_008690824.1:0-223 GCF_000695815.1 Acanthisitta chloris | reverse complement strand
TCAGATTGTCAGAAAGATTTGCTATCTGTGGTCTGCGTTATGAAAAAAGCAGAAGGTATAAAGGACAGAGAGTGGAGTGGTCATGAAGCATTACAAGTCTGTGGCACTGGAAGTGGCAATGGTAGAAACGTTAAGCAAAATATCTGCATGGGGTGCTAAATATAACAAAGGACTTGTTGGAGGCCTTGGAAGTTGGGAATTTCTGGAGTGGTAAGATTGATCC
>NW_008690823.1:0-3363 GCF_000695815.1 Acanthisitta chloris | reverse complement strand
AAGGGATGTTGGGAAGAGCTAAACCATCAGGGCCTTTCCCAGTTGGAAAAAGGGAACGGGATAAAGGATCAGCCATGGGATAAGGAATATTGGGCTGGAAAAAGGGAATGGGACACAGGGATCAGCCATAGGAAAATGGATGTTGGGAAGAGTCAAATCATTGAGGCCTTTCCCAGCTGGAAAATAGGAATGGGATAAGGGATCAGATATGGGAAAAGAGATGTTGGGCTGGAAAAGGGGAATGGGACACAGGGATCAGCCATAGGATAATGGATGTTGGGAAGAGCCAAAGATGGTTTCATCAGGGCCTTTCCCAGCTGGAAAAAGGGAATGGGATAAGGGATCAGATATGGGAAAAGGGATGTTGGGAAGAGCCAAACCATCAGGGTCTTTCCCAGTTGGAAAAAGGGAATGGGATAAGGGATCAGCCATGGGAGAAGGGATGTTGGGAAAAGCCGAATCATTGAGGCCTTTCTTGGCTGGAAAATGGGAATGGGATAAGGGATCAGATATGGGAAAAGGGATGTTGGGAAGAGCCAAACCATCAGGGTCTTTCCCAGTTGGAAAAAGGGAATGGGATAAGGGATCAGCCATGGAAAAAGGGATGTTGGGAAGAGCTAAACCATCAGGGCCTTTCCCAGTTGGAAAACTGGAGCAGGCCACATGGATCAGCCATGGGATAAGGAGCAAGATCCCTGGAACAAATCCCAACACTTGGAGCAGCTTTTCCAGCCCCTTCCAATCTTGGAGCTCCAACAGCTCCGGAATGTGCCGCTCCTCATTCCCCTGCTCTGGGAACTCTCCCAAGCAACAACATTTCCCAGCCTTTCCCACTGGGAATTCCCACATTCCTCCTTACATTTCTGCTCCTCGGAACGCTGGGAAACAGGAGTGGGAGGTTGGGAATCTTCCTTGTCATCCCCTTCCTCCTCAGCCAGGTGGGAATGAGCATAGTGGTAACTCAATCCCGGTCGGTTCTTGTAGCGTTTTCCACAGACTACAGAGAGGGAAAAAAAAAATTTGGGAATCACTTGGGTTCCATCCCAAGGAGAAATTCCATTCCCACATCCCAACTCAGCCAGTAGCTCCCAACATTCCCAAGGGATGCTCCAGTCTTGCTCCCTCCCCCTTCCCCATCCCAAATCCACCTAAGAGTTGAGTCAATCCAGCTGGGAATTTGGGATGGAATACCCACCGTAGATCCAGAGGTTCCTTAAAGGAGGAATTATCCCAGGGGAAAAAATCCCAGTGGGAAGGTTTTAGGGAAAGGAAATTCCCAAGCCCTCCCTCCCCAAAAATAAAAAAAAAATAAATAAATTCAACCATCCTTAAGGGTCTCAGGGAAAACTGGGATGCTTGGGATTCCAAGGAGGAATGTGGCAGTGGCTATGGATTGATCCCAGCTCCATTCCCTCCCTGGACTCTCCCAATCCTGGTGCCATCAGCCTCAAATCCATGGATTTTTCCCCGTTTTGCCACCCTTGGATTTGAGAGTTTCCTCCCTGCATCTCTCAGTGGGTGATTTCTTGGGAATATCTTGGAGTATCCACGGACTGGGAAGTGTCTTCCCTGTGGGATAATTGCTCCCAGCTCCTCAGCTCCATTTTTCCAAGGATTTTTAAGGGCAGTTTTATCCCAGGACACCCCAAAATTCCCTTGTAGCTTCATTTGGGATGAGCATAGATCCAACTTTCTCCCATCACCCCCTGGATGGGCAGGAGGAATTTGGGATCAGATCCCAAAAACCCAGAGCAGGAGGTGGATTTAGTGGTGATTTACCACTGGAATTTTCTCTCCATCTTTTCCCTAAACCTGAGAGGGGAAAAAAAATAATCCCTTTGGGATGAGATTTCCCAAGTTTGGAGCTTGGAATTTTCGGGATCCACTTCCAGTTCCTCCATGGTGGGAATTCCCTCCCCTTAGGGGATGGATTTCCTCTGGGAATTAGGAGGAAAACCCACCCTGGCTAAGGGAAAACAGGGATTAAACTCCCTAAAAGGAGCCAATTCCAGCAGCTCCCATTGTTTTTTTGGGAGAAACCCATGGGAATTTGGGGGGATTTGGGATGGGGAGGGAAAACATTCCGCGTTGGCTGCTCAGGAAAGGTTGGAACCGAAGGATATTGAAAGGAAAAAACAACTCCAAGAGCAGCAATTCCAAGCTCATTAGGGTGAAATTCCACATTCCCTACCTCCAGCTGATCCCAGCAGGATCAACCCCTCCGGAATCTGTCCCTTCCCTCCTCCCACAGCTCTCCAAACTGACCTTTTCCCACCCTCACTCCGGCAAAATCCAGAGCCAAACCCACTCAACTTCCAAGGAAAACCACTGGGATGGATCCCACCCCTCCAGCAATCCCACCCTCCTTTTCCCACCTTGGAATTTCACCTTTTTGGGGAGATTTTTCCAAGGCTAAACTCAGGATTTTTTCCCTTTTTTTTTTTTTTTCCCCCAGGAGTTTTTCCAAAGGCAGAGCCACATCCTAAAATTTGGGAATCCAGGGAAAAAAAAAAAAACAACCCTTGGATGTGTTTTTCCCATCCCTAACTCCAATGGAGTGGGGGGAAGGGAAGGAGGTTGTTTTCCCAACAGGCAGGAAGGAAACAAATCCCTGCTGGAAAAGGATCAGAGGGAATTGGAACAGTTGGAAGTCGACGCTGACGTGTTTGGGGTTTTTTTTCCATGACCTTTTTGGGCTTTTTTTTATTTTTTTTTTCCCCCTTTTTCCCATCCCTTGGATCAAAATTCCTTTCCCTCCCTCCCCCTTCCCCAGGTCCCATGGCTAAAAAAAAAAATAAAATAAATAAAATAAAATCAAAATCTTGGAAAAAGTTGGAATTTGGGCAAAGCAAAGGGAAAAGGGAAGCAGAGAGAGAGAACTACCTCGGTCAGGAGGTTTCAGGGAATGCTTTGGTTTGTAACTGTCTGAAACAACAGAGAGAAAAGCCGTGAGAAAACATGGATACAAAGACATGGAAAACCAGGAGACAAGGCAGGAAAAATCCACACTCCGGCACAGCTTCCAAAGGGAGGGAAAAATTAGGAGGAGGAATTCGCAGGACAGCAGGAAAAACAGAGAGAGAGAGAGAGAGAGGAAAGTGTTGGCAAAGAAATATTGGAAGAGGTTGTTATCCCAGAAAAAAAAATCTGGGAATTCTAAGGGTTTCCCTCTTCTTTTCCAAGCTGGAGGCAGTTCCAGTCCTGGAATTCTAAGGGTTTCCTGGAGCAAGTTCCAATTCTGGAATTCTAAGGGTTTCCCTCCTCTTTTCCAAGCTGGAGGAAGTTCCAATCTGGAATTCTAAGGGTTTCCTGGAGCAAGTACCAATCTTGGAATTCTAAGCGTTTCCCCCCTGTTTTCCAAGC
>NW_008690822.1:117412-123486 GCF_000695815.1 Acanthisitta chloris | reverse complement strand
CCGCCCAGAGCTGTCGCATCCCGCGGGTCTCCGCGGCTCGTGGTGGGCTCACCCAGGAAGGGCAGATCAAGCCAAGACCCCCCAGATATTACCTAGGAGAGAGAAGGAAAGTGTGGGAAAACAAGCGAGAAGGAGAGTGAAACCGAAGCCTGGCTCAGCCGGGCGTTGTTGGTGGCGATTGTGCAAACTTTAGTGGGCTCAAAGCGTAGCTAAAATCTACGTAAAGCACCTAAAGTCTCAGTGCTTCACCCAAAATTTATTTTGGTGGGTCTGAACTTTTACCAAAGATTGAAAACAGAAAGTAAAACTCCGTTGCCTTGTCAAGCCATCGGCTCTGTTCTGTTAACTATGCAGCATGTGGCTTTGCAAAGTGTAACAGAAAGTAAAGGAACTTCGCTGCTGGGCACAGACTTTTCCTGCCGGTGTGGTAGAATGTGATGAAAGGAGGAAATCTGGTGTCCAAGCTTCCCACTGCTTCTTCAGCCAGAATTATGCTATTCCCTCCTCATAACTGGAGCAATGCTTGTGACTAAGCAGCTCACAATAAACATGACTGAAGGAGATAGACATAAATGTACTCAGGTGCCTGGTAAAGGTTTCAGAAATAATCCTAAAGCTGTGCACAGAGTCAGAAACAGAGACAATTTTTAAGGTTGCATCCTTATGGGAAAAAAACTAGTCTTAGGTGCATGTATTTAGCATTCATTCATTTATTTCTATGTTTCATGTCACATTAAAAATACCTGTGTGACTCTTCTTATAAATCATAAACCACTGCAAAACTCATTTGAGCAAAACCTGTAGTATCAGGACTGTGTTTAAATGTAGGTAGAAGGTGGGTTCAACAACCTTTGTTCTCACTAAGGACACAGCAAATAGTGTTTCTGCTGAAGTCAACAAAACAACTCACATGAGCACAGCTCCATCCCCAGGACTGGATTTATTTAAAAACACATGGAATCATTTCTGCAGCTTATAACCTAATTCAAGGCAGGAATTGTATCTTCATACATTTTTTACAACACCTAACACATATCACTGTCATATGGTATGATTAGTTCTATTGAAATAAAACTATAAGTATCTTCTGTTACCACTGTTTTGTTTGTTTGGCATTCTGATCCTTATCCAAAGCCAGTTTAAAAAGCAGGTAAACTTATTAAATTAACTGTTAAGCTAAACACATATTATCAAATTCCAGAAGAAAAGCTGGTAACTGATTTATGCATAATTCTCAGAACTACACCTGGAAACACCAGAAAGGCAGGAAAAAGGTCATTTTCATTAGTTGTAGGTAGGATATAAAAAGAAGCAGAAATGTAGCCAGAAATTCCTCACTTCATGCCTTTCTTTGGATTTCACATGCCAGTTTTACAGAGTCTGGAAATTCAAATTGATTCATGTGACTTTAAAATCAAACAGTTCTTAAACTGGGAAAGCTGTTGTATTCCCAGGTTTTGAATTTTTAGGCCAACACCTTGTTAATTTTTTCCTACCCTCTTCGAATTCTCCTAATTCTGAGGAAGGTACCAGTAAGAAGATATGAGGAAGGGAGAAGGACAGGAAGGAAGGAAAAAGAGGAGGGAAGGAGGGAAGATAAAGAAAAATGGAAAGGAAAAAAAAGAAGAAAATAGAAAAGAGGAAACAAAAGCAAAAAGAAAGAGTAGAAGAGGAAGGGGAAGGTAAAGAAAGGTAGGAGAAAGGAGAAAAAGGAAAGATAAAAGGAAAAAAGGGAATAAATTAAGAAAAAAGGAAAATTAAAAATATTTGAAAAGGAAAGATAAAAGGAAAAAAGGGAAAAAATTAAGAAAAAAGGAAAATAAAAAATATTTGAAAAAAGAAAAAAGGAAATAAATTCAGACAGGAAAAAAAGAGAAAAGAAAAAATAAAAGGAGAAAGAAAAAAAGACAGAAATAGAGAAGAAAGAAAGGAAGATAGAGGAAAAGAAACAGGAAGAGAATCCAAGATTTCTAGCAGACCCTGAACAACTTAAAAGTTCAGGTTCTTAGACTCTTCAAAGGAATAGCCTAAGAGTGCAAAAGTGGGGCCATAGTCAATAAAGCAGAAGTGAACTTGTGCTCAAGGTCTATTTTCTTCTCAAAGTTCAATGGCAGCATAAAGTGCCTGTAGAACATTTGAAAACTGCTGCGATCTAAGTGAGGTTGGATACATAACTGTGGTGATAGTTGCTCCTGAGGGGCCCATTCTCACAGTCCTTACTCATGTGAATTGCCCCTTGGATGCTAATAGGATTGCTCTTGTAAATCAGGGATGCTATATCAGCCCAATGCCCAGGGTTATACTGATCATGAAGGGCTTGATCTTGCAAACCTCATTCATGTGAGCAACCCTTTTTCATGACAATTTTCCCATTGACTTGAAGAACTATCCATATAGGCCGAGACAGTAGAATCAGGACACAAATTTAGGGTCAGCATAAAAGTAGGAATAAAAGAGTTTTTCATTTAACCTCCAGCAAGCAATAGATACTCCCCAAGAAGGCCAGATAAGTGCAATCATTCTCTTTTGACTGCACAGAGGGCAAGGGAGAGGCATGTATTGATCAGCCTTGTTCCATCCTGTCTCCTTCTCTGGCTCCATTTATTCACCATAATTAGAGTGGTAAGGAAGGTACTAACAGCACATTTTCACCACACCTGAAGGTTTTGTTCACCACCCCCTTGATAATATAAATGAGTTGTTTCCCCAAGTAGCTCTTCTGTAAAACTTAGAAATTATGCCTCCTGTATTAAATAAACCAATGCTTTGCACAATAAAGCAAATGATGGACACTTAGATTCAGTCCATATTTTAACTTAAAATCTGAAATATTGTTTAAATGTCAAAAGGAAAGTGTTAGAAAAACATTTAGTACAAGGACCAGAGTCCGTTTTTGTTCTACCTTCTGGTTAGGAAGCACTTTCACTACATCAAATGTTGACACCTGTGTAATTTCACTGTGATTCACACACATCTTCTTCTTCAGATCTCATACTGCTGTCTGCTTTCTCTGGGGAACTGCTTCAAAAACAGCAAGAAGGGGTCTTTGTTCTGTTGGGAATGCTTCCTGCTGGGTATAGCTCAGTGAAGGCTTCTCTGGCATGAGCTGCCTCTTGGTTGATGTTCTAGTGCCAGAAGAGCAGTGTCCATCCATCTGTCTCGTGATTTGTGCTACTGTTTAGAGGATAGCAGCTCTCAGTACTACATCAGAAGATGTGGGGAGAAGAAACAGACCCCCAAGCTTTTGGGTGTCTGTTGTCATCCTGCAGGAAATGAAGGCTGGAGATTTCTGCCTTCAGTAATTCATCTGTCTCCATCCAACTCACAGATTGAAAGGAGTTGTATAATGAATGCAAAGTGAGTATATTCTGCCCAGTGAGGAAAGGGTGCCCAAAGTGTTCTTGTCTAGGAGTTACATTTGTGTGTGAGTTGTTTCTGTGTGAGGGTTAAGAGGCAGACTGTGTAGTCAGTGTGAGGCAAACATCATTGCTTTAAAAAATCAATTACCTGCAATTATAGGGCCTACTCCAACAGTACCTTTGCAATATGCAGAGCCTCCCCAGGTAGCACAGCTATTTTTATTAGTAATCTCCCCTCCTCCAGCCCTCTATACAGAGCCAAGTTTAGAGTCAGCAAAATTACTTGAAACCAGCACATTTTATCCCCAGTAGGCCAACCAACCACAATTAAACTGTATTACCATACATTAGGCTTTAAAGGGGCTCCTTTACTGCTGTATATAAAAGGCTGTAAGGAGAGACAGGGAGAGGAAAAAGACAAATATTTCACATGTAATGGATTAAAGTCCTCCTCGATGTATGTCCATTGACTTCAGCTGGCCAGGTATGAATACAGACAATTCAATATTTAACAATCAGCAGCTTTTGCTTAGTTGGCAAGAAAAGAAACAATTTAAGGTCCAGAGCCTTCCCTGTGCTCCTTCTGTCTTCCTGAATCTTCACTCGGTTGCAGTAGCTCTCTCCTAACAGGAATGACACTCTGCAGGGTTGGCTGTTGGATATTTTCTGCTGTGGTGGAAGATTACTCCTCATGGCTTTATGGTGCAGCAGTAGACTTTTATAGTCACCCGAGACAATTATTCAGATACTGTATTGTGCAGCAAGATTGCTTTTGAACAGATGCAGAAATACTTAGCAGAGATACACTCCCTACAGCCCTGGGATAGGAAATAAAAGCAAACAAACCACAGCAGCAAGACAAGAGTCTGCATCTTACACCATCCTTTACCTTGTAAGAAAAGGAGTTGTGTGATTTAAAAGTTAATTGGGACAGGGACCATTTTTCATCTAGTGGTCCATATGATGCCCACTAATAATAGGCTACAAATTCATACTCAGTCACTATTCAAACACAAATCCTCTCTGGGCAGAGTTGTGACCCAGTGTATGGTGCTTTGCCAGGCAATTCTCCTTAAAAAGATAAAGAGGTGATAAGATAGAGATGCAATTATTCTCTCCAGTAGTGATGATGTTTTTTGGCGCAATCTCATTTACAAAGAACATCAGAAAATCATACATTCCTCTGGTAAACACAGGCAATTTTCTTTCCCTTCAATTTTCTTGCCATTCTGATGAGTACTATGCTTTAACAAAAATACCATTTCTTTTTTCCCCTCCAAGCCATGATGACCAGTGTTTCTCTGTTACACTCTGTTGCAGCTACTTTATTTCCTTGCCATTGCAATTCCAACTAGTCCTAAATCTTTTGGCTGATAAAACACACTGTGGCTTAGCTTGATGCTCTGTGTTGTTTTAAGTCTCACTATACAAAGGGATATTCAGCTACACTGTCTATTTAGCTTGAATAAAGAGTGCTCATAAACATAAAATTTTATGGAATCTCTTAATAGCTACCTGGCCATCAAATCCTGCCTCCAGCTCAGGACTCAGGAGGATCTGACAGTGCAGCACAGGCAGAGAAGTACTCTTGCTTAGTTTAGACTCTGAGAAGGTTCCCTCTTTCTTCTTTTCTTTAGCTGGGCAGTTGGTGGGGGCTCAGTAGGCTCTGCTAACCCACTGTGCTTTATCATAACCACTTTTCTCTTAAGACACTTTGAACATTTCCTCACCACTTTCTCCCAGGATAACTGTGCAGGCAAAGTCAAGCTGGGACAATGTTTTGTGCTAAATACAGTGCATGATATGTTGAGAATTTAGTGCCTGAAAGACTGCTTGCTCAATTTTTACTGATGTGTGCCTCAGTGAAGTTGCTCTTGATTTATAGCTGGATCAGCAAAATCAGAATCAGACCCTTGCTGCTCATTTCTTTGGGAGCAAGACTGGGCCTTACGTGCTCTTGTGCTCATTATATACCTCAGCACCAAGGCTCTCAGCTTTGATTCATAGAGTTCTCTTTAATTTGGTACATGCAGGCTTCCAGACTAGATCACATAGCAGCAGGATAACAATCCTCAGGAGAGCATTTCAGTTTGAGAAATTCATGAAGAGGGTGACTTTGCTGCTTACCTTCAATGACACTTGTGGAATAGGAAAGAGAAGAGTGAATGAAATGGAATTGCCAGCCTGTTTCAAAATGTATGCTCTATTATACAGCAGATGACAAATAGCATCCTCAATAACACAGTTCTGGTAGCTATGCAAGTTTTTGTTGGGTTGTTGTTTTTTCCTCACTATAATCTGTCTTTTCACGTTTAGGACAGGTTTTTCTTACCTGTGTGCACTGCACATGGGAGCTCTGAAATACTCCCTTGTGCCGAGAAGGTATCCACAGGTCTTTCCTGGGGTGAAGGCAGGCAGGAGGAACAGAGTGTCCTTGCCATACCTCAGGGAAATACCTTGGATTCAGCTGGGGTGAAGGCAGGCAGGAGGAACAGTGTCCTTGCCATACCACAGGGAAATACCTTGGATTCAACCCTTTTCCCCTCCCATCTCCAGCACTCTGATCAGGAGTGTTGAATTCAGAGTGGGAGAGAAGTCACCACACTGTGGGATGGCACAGATCTGGGGCAGGTCACTTCCTCATGGAGCAAAACCAGATTTCTTCCTGCTGCTTTTCTGAGCCAAGAAAAATCATGTATGTGCCTCCTTACACGG
>NW_008690822.1:115486-117354 GCF_000695815.1 Acanthisitta chloris | reverse complement strand
GCCAGTCTCCTATTGGCAAAGGCATTTTACTATATATTTGGGTGTACTGAAGCTGAGGGAAAAACGTGTCCTTGACAGTAGCTATAGTGAATCATCAATATATGTATATGTAGAGAATGAGTGTGGGAGCTGTGCAGCAAGAGAGGATGAAAAAGTGTTCCTAAAAGAAAAATAATCATCTTCCCACTTTGAGGACAGGAGGATTTTGCCCCTTTCCATTGAAGATTGACTTCCCACCCTAGTAGTTACACCAAGACTATAGGGAATTGATCTCTTGATGCTTTTCACTCCATCCTAATTTCCTCACAGGTGCCTATTTGTGAAAGGCAATATTGGCCTCTAATGTTAGCATTAACTGTCTTTGTACAAGAAAAATTACTTTCTTGTGAAGCTGAGTAAGGGATTTTCGTGGGATTACATGTTGAAGAGAGTTGGAGAAATGTGATTGTGTCCTAAGAACAGAACAAAGCAAAGGTACCTGACATACATCCTCCTCCTAGTCCATGTCATATTGCCCTGGCAAAAGTATCCCACAGTATGCAGATCATGACCTAGACTTTTAGCCCTAGTGAAGTAAAGAAGCTGCAAGAGGCAGCAAAGGTTCTGTGTGTTGTGAGTGTGTAAGACAAACAGTGAAATGAATTGTAGAGACTCATGTCCTTAATATTATTGGGAGGTGTCCTTCATATGTAATTTGCCTTCCAAAAATCCTGGGTTAGAATGCAGTCAGATAAGGAATGGGATATGTGAAGAGAATGGAAAATTATGGTAATGTTGCGTCAGTACTTCTAGCAAGACTGAATGACTTCTGTCACATAAACTGGGTTTGGAAGGATATATATTTGGGCTCTGCAATCCAATAGAGACCCAGGTACTAATGCATCCTGGTTTCAGAATGAGTTCATTTGCTTGGTGGGTTTTCATGCCATCATCACTGCTTCTTTCAAAAGTGTTGTTTATTTTGTGATGTATTTCATTTCAATACCTGAAGATTCTGTATGTTTGTCTGCTCACACTGTTAGTCTTTGTGGGGCTATGCTTGAAAATGGTGCTTTTAGTAACAAAAAAGAGTCATGTGTGCAGATCCAGTCATTTATGGCCTTGTCCAAAAAATGAATTTGTTTCTGTTTCATCAGATGGTCTTATTGGCAACAATTGTCATAAAGTTATTCAACAGAAGTCATATTCATGCCTTTTACATATTTTCTTCCTGAAACTTCATAGCCCATTTGAGCTTAGAGAAAATATCTAGAAAACAGATCTCCAACAGAAATTTTTCAAAGCCTTCTTTAACCCTTTTAAGGGACCTTGCAGGTGAATATATTTTTATGTTTTGTGCTATACTGTTCAGACTCAGCATGGGATCATGAAGAATAGTGATCTTGCTCAGCTATGCACAGTATGGACCACTGTACATACACACTGAGGCCACTTAAGCAGCAGTTCATGAGACACAAAGAAATAAAAGTTGGTCCAGTACTAATAATATGGTCCATAGTGGCCAAGTTCAACTTGCAGTGCTTTGTACTGAGCAAAGAGGTACCTGATTAACCAGATAACTAAATCTGAGGTGGGGCAGGCAAATGACAATCTGCCTAAAAGGGCAGATAATAGTTGGTGTGTTACTCACCCACTCCTTATTCCAAAGACAGGAATATGTTATATGTTATACCCATCTCAACAATGACCTGAATGAACTACAAGAAGAGGTGAGAGAATAACTAGTCAATGACAACATCCCAGTTCTTGGGTGCCCCTGTGAAGCCTGACAAAAATGTTGTCATGACAGTCACATGCTCTTGTATGCTGGGAAGTGAACTGAGATCCTGAATTTGTTTCAAGGATTAATTGTCAGATGACGACTTCCC
>NW_008690822.1:83581-115469 GCF_000695815.1 Acanthisitta chloris | reverse complement strand
AAGACTTGGTGTTTTACTTCTGCCTTGTGGGCTTGATAAATGTCTCTGTGTGCATTAGCTTTTGGTCTTTCCGATTGTGATATGAAGTCTACCAACGTCCATGAAAAAATCAACTATTTTAGGCCTTCTGTTCAGTAAATGTTAAATATCCTTTTCCAGAAAACTCTGTATCTAAGGCCAGTGAAGTTCAAGCCCATGAATCATGCACGGTCCTTCTAGATCCATGCTGTCTGGACTCTGGTGACCTAGAAGATGACAAATGTCTCACCTCAGTAGCTCTGTTGAAACCTGTTGTTGCTAAGTACCACACCCAGGTGTTCACAGAGTGGTTTTAATCACAAACATCTGTTAGTACATTAATCCATCCTTGCTGAGGGGCAGTCTTTTGAAGAGGAAGCTTCAGATGCTGTGTGTACTCTAGGCTGAAAGCCAAGTCTTGTCCTCCCTTGCACTGACTGTTCTTAGGTAAGACTGCAGGAATTGCCTCCTAACTTCATTACATGTACATAATTAACTTGTAACAGATTTAAGTGACCATCCCTGTTTTGGGGCTGTAGTTTTTCCCCATCCTGTGTTCATTTTTTTTCAGCTGTTAACACTGCACTGCATGATGTACTCAGACACTTCATTGCCTTCCCAGTCGACAGCAGTCAAAGCAAACTGCTGTTCAGCAGCATAAGTGATCCCCCTTATCTGCCCTGCATAACTTGCTAAGCCAAGGGCAGATTCTAGCCCTGTACACTTTGATTATGTATATTTTCACCATTACCCTTAGTTCATGTTTTCTCTAAATCTTTCATGAAGTTGCTTGGGTGATTTAATTCTGAATTTTCAGGTGCATTGTCTTATTTTCAGGCTCTGAAAAACCTCTCTGAAATTGTGCACACTCTACTTTTGAAGCCAGTCAGAGACTCTTATCACTCCTTCTTACCACTCAGTATTCCCTCTACTTCTCCCATGACAAGGCAGATAAATTGATAATAATGTTACATAAGGGAGGTCAAGGGCACATCACAGTGGCCTGATTTGCCTTAGTCTTTCTGCTACTAACCTCCCACAGAAGGTTCTGTTACACTCTGTGGACATTCTATGCATTCCATGAGCATCAGTGCAATTTTCCTCCCTTGACTAAATTTTGTGGAATAAACAAGCCACCTAGAAAGTTTTGTGACCTTTTAGGATACGTTCAGAAACACATAAAATCTAACTGTTACTTAATGGGCTGATACTCACTTGAATGCAAGTCTTTTGACTACCATTCTTGCAGAAGTAAGGGTAGTTGACTTGTTTCCTCCACTGCAACAGACCTGATCCAAGTCCTAATGAAGCCAACAGATTATGGTTTTTTCTGACTCGTGGGATATGGCTCACACTCAGCTTAAGTGGCTCATGAGGATTTCAATTAATTTTATCCTTTTCAAAAATCAGCCCAGTCACAAGTAGTGGCACTTCCTTTAAACCTGAAATTTCCTGGTGACAGAGAAGATTCACAGAGTGGACGTTGAATGAGTGGGGTCTGTCTGCAGCTTACCTCTCACAAGTGCAGGGAGTGATAGCAGTGGCATATATTTTCTAAGAACTTTACCCTACAACAGCTGCAGATAACTTATCAGAATAAACAATGATGGGACAAAGTTTCCATCTAGTAAGTCATTGCTGGCCAGTAAACTTGGCATCTCTGATAGAGCAGCAAACTTAATTTTTCACTTCTGCACTTTTGTGCAATAGTTTTAACAAAGCATGCTGGGTATCTCCCTGTGTAAATCCCTTAGAGAGTCAAAGTTCATTGTGTAACTCTGGAAGGAAAGAAAATAGTATTGCATTGTAATGTCTTTTTGCAGAATGAGTGGTGGATAAAATGTACCAGCCAGGGGTTTTCTTAGAGCCTTTGGTCAGTTTGATTTACATGTTGAGAATGGTGGAAGATTAGGACAATTTGTAAAGAAATGTGGTTTAATTTCTCCACTTTTATTGTGATACCAATGCCCTAAATGTAGCATGCTTGATTAAAAATAACGTGAGTACTGTTATTTGATATTTTGACTGGAGCAGTAGCTACATGTTCCCATTTAGCTACATGCTTCAAAAGCAAGAAATAAAAATCAAACCTGTCACAACACCTAAAAGTGGATATATATGCTTAACTGTGCAATTGCATTAATGTCAGTAATGTGTATCTTGTGCAAAAATTTAGACATGGCCATAACTCATTGCAACAGTCAGGCTTATTGGAGCAGTAATAATTTATTTTTATTTTTTCTACTAGTTTAACAAGCACTAAGAGAAGTTGGTGGGAAGATTCAAAGGTTTTACATGCTGAGGCCTGATTATGTCCTGTACGACCTAGTGCTGATTCCTGTTACATTTGTGGAAATGCATGAAAGAAACCACAGAGGGATTTGGGTAGAAGGAGTTCAGGTATTTCTGGAAGCTCTCTGTGGTGGCCTGTGGGGGATGGGTGGGTTGAGCTTTTCCCACAGTGCTCAACTTCTTCCTTGCAACCTGCAGGTGTTGTCTTACACAATTCAGGGCTGCTGATTCATGTGATCACATTGCAAGTTCTTTGATACTTGGTGTTCTTCCTGAAATCCAGGTCTGTCAGGCAGGTGAATCTTGGAGAATTTCTTCTGGTAATCCCTTGTGCTAGTAAGGGAGGAGGGAGTTAAAAAATGTGTTGAATACAGCCCTAAAGGTTAAGCCAACAGAACACGTAACACTGAGAAACTGTGCTCTCCTTTCAAAAAGGAAAACCCATTACAAATATTTTCACTTACAGACTTTGCTTTTTCTACACCTGATTTTCTTTTTTTTCTTTTAATTTGTTTACTTCCTGAATCAGTTCCTTTGGTATTATCTTAAGTCAAAGGTTTGGCAACTGTTTCCCCTTGTTTCCATTTTAATTAGTCTATCCCTGATTTTTATATTCTCTATTAAAACAGTTTTTAAAAACTGCAAAGTCTGCAAGGCCTTCTTTTCTGGTCAGTACAGAGTGCCCTCACATCACATTGCTCTTAATGGAAATTAATTGCATCATGCCTATAGACCTTGGTGCAGTTTTGTAGATATTAGACTCTTAGACATCTGCAGTGTTTTATTATTGATTAAAGAATGAGAGGAAATCTCATGGCTTAAGACCTTGTGCTGGGATTTATGAATTACTCTTTTTCCTATGTGACCCTTGGCAGGTCATTGAATCTGTCTTTCAGTTTCCCATCCGTGAAGCAGGGAATAATGATGATTTTCTGCTGCTGCTCTTTGTCCATCATGCCTTCTTAAATAGTTCACTCTTTGGAACAGGACTTGTTACTTGCTAGTGCAAAGAAATTTCATTCTGAGTTAGGATCTGGAGCTGTAATACAAATAATTAATATCAGCATTAAACAGTCAAAGGTATTACATCCAAGATGCATTTGGCCTGAGGCCCACAGAGTTCTGAAAATGATGGATTTTTAATTGATTATTTGCAATGAGACCTTTTCTCAGACTAGCTAAATCACTTAAGACCCACGCACACCAGCTATATTTAGAGGCGAGGAGGTGGCAGAGTAATTCTTAAAGTGCTCTGTTTCTAATAACCCAGGTGAGTGACAGTCTGTGAGTGCTGCCTCTTTTAAAGCAAACATGACTCACAGCCCCCAGGCAGCAAGCATGTGCAGGTTAGAAATTGTATTGAACTGTCCACAGTCAAGAAGCAGTGAAATACAGCCAAATTCATAAACATTTCATTTAATAACTCAAGGTTAGTACAACAGGGTAGGCTCATCAATGGCTTGGCATCTATAATAGGAAAATGCAAAAAAGACTGTGTAAAAATCTTGGGAGGGGTTAAGGTGAGACTGAAGGAAACAAAGCAGTATCATCACCCCACAGCACACGTTGATGTTTTTAGAAACCATTCTGCAGAAACTACATCTTTATTAGAATATCTCCAGCATCCAAATCAAAGGCAAATTGGAAATGGACTTCTAGATGCATTGAAATTTAATTCTCATTGAAACAGCCCCTCCCAAATGGCTATTTCCTGAGCATTTCTTGTCCCAAACTATTACTAGCACCCCTGAATGGTCTTTCTGTCTCTCAGACAGGGTACATGGTGAAATGAAGCAATGCCCTTAGAAACTGCCAGGGAGGTGCACAAGAGGAGTGAGCACCACCCCCAGCCTTTCCACATCTCTGAGCAAAGCTAAAATAAGCAGCAAAACAGGGAGAAGCTGGTTTCCCAGTGAGAGAAGAATACTGCTGTTTTCTTGAAAGATGCTTTATGTCACATGTGCTCCTGAGGACAATGGACCCATTTGATTCTTATTTTGTGTCCTAAGCTTGTCACTGACCTCAGCACTCTGCCACATTGCACTGTTTCTTTTTCTGTGAGATTACCCAAGGCAAGCTCATTTCTGGCAATCTAAGTATTGCCAGGAACTCCCCCTGATGCAACAACTTTCATCACAAGCTGCAAAGTTAAAAGCACAATTCAGTCTTGACTTACTAGTGCTCAGCCAAGCTCTGGATTAGCTGCGACTTAAAGAGGTTCATGGCTACATGAAAAATGAAGCTAGTTCTAACTACTTTCCTTCTTATGGTAGTTTCACTGCAAATCAAATATGATCCTTCTTCCCTCGAATCATTGCCCCTTTTTTAATAGTTCCCATGTTTCATTTTCAAGAATTTGCTTTCAGTAAGCATGAAGTTAGGCTTTTAATAGTTCCCATGTTTCATTTTCAGGAATTTGCTTTCAGTAAGCATGTAGTTAGGTGGGAGACACAACATAGAGGCTTTGGTTCAGAATTTCCTCACCTCTTAGCTTCCTTTAGAGCAAACACAATATTGATTGCTTAGTTGCCTCCCAGTTCTGTTTCTTGGCATTGAATCCAGTGATAGGTGAGAGCTAGGCACAATACCTGCTTAACAGCAAGTGCACACCCAGCTCTGCTACTGCTAAGGAGAATTTCTCAGGACAAAAAATTGTGGAAACATTACTCAGTGGTTTTGCACCAGACTAGGAATCTGTCCATTTTAAAACATCTTCATGTGGGCTCGAGGGAACCTGACAGGTCTGGAAAATAAAGACCCAGCACTGTGTAGGAAGGAGCTGGTAGTGGAACCTGTTGGGTGTCCTCCTGCCTACCTGCAAACATATCCACTCTGACCCACCTTACTGGGTGGTGTCTCATATGCTCCTTTGTCTTTTTAAGACTTATGTATGTAACTAACTGCATAATACTTATATACTCTCTCTTTTGTTAGTATAAAGATATGCTCCTTTGTCTTTTTAAGACTTAAATATGTAACTAACTGCATAATACTTACATACTCTCTCTTTTGTTAGTATAAAGTGTCTGCCAATTTCTGAAACTACTAGGCTGTACTAGATACAAGGTTCATCTAGTTCCAGGGGGTGTTGTACGAGCTAAGAGCAGCCTCATAAAAGTACAGGAAAACTGAGAATTAGTAACAACTGCAATGTGTGCTGCTTTGTGTAATATCTCTTTAACTGGAAGTGTTTCATGCAAGTTATTGCCAAAGATTCAGATTTTGTTCTACTTCCAGAAGTTCCTTTATTTCCACACCGCTACAGTTAACTATTTAGTTGTGGGCAACCAAATTGAACTGCTCATTGGTTTTGCCACTTTAGGCTGGTCAGTTTACAGCTGCCAAATACTCAATGTATGATATATTTTCCTAATATTTGATCCTCAAAATTAATAATTTTATAGATAATTTTAATTGTCTGCATAGATATCCAGTCCCTTTTTGTATCTTGTCAAGTTCTTGGCTTCCAAGAGAAATTAGTATCAAAGTCCAATTATAAGCTGAGTTAAAAAGTATTGTTTTTTCAGGGTTGGATTTTATTCTTCCTAATGGCATTGAGCTGAATTTGTCTTCTGATTCTGTATTATGAGACAGTGAGAAAATAAGCTCCCTATATCTTAGTTACTGATACACACTTTCAGGATTATCTGTTTTATAAAGGACAGTCTTATTGTCCTTATTTAACTACGAGACAGCAGTTTCAGGGATAGATGCAGTGATTAGCAGATGAATCATACTTACATTTCAAGTTAATATCCTCAATTTTTTTCTTCCTGAATATTTACTACTATCACATACAGCTTCCAAGAAAGGCTTTCCATCTCCTGCCTGAGTCCCCACTTCACCTGCTATAGTGAACCCTTCTCTTCAAATCATAGAGGCTCCAAAGTGCAATAGAAACAGTGGAAGATTCCTGTTGGCTGAAAAAATAAAAGTCTGTAATCAGGTCACGGGGGAGTGCCATGTAAAAGAAACTGTTTTCTTTTTTGGTTTTTTCCCCTTCTAACTCAGCCTGGGAAGTTCTGGCACTGTTTCCAGACTGCTTCAGTCTCCCTGCCCAGGGTTTAGTTCTACTACATCCAGACTGCTTCAGTCTCCCTGCCCAGAGTTTAGTTCTACTAGTGTATCCAACAAAAGTATAATGCAGAAGGTGACCTATTCTCCTCAGCCTGGGTTTCCTTTGGTGCCTGTTTATTCCAAGTTTCTGCTCAATGGGCTGTTGCTCTGAGTTGTGGGTTCTGTATACTACAAGATCTAACTTGCTTCATTTGTCTACCTCCATGATACAGGACTTTAATGTTGAAATCATGTCCCCTATAAGGCATTAGTCTAATCAGTCCAACTCTTGAGGAAGCTGATAAATCAACAGTAATCTGAAGCCCAACCTCCCTTCAAGGACCCTGTGTCAAAGGGCTTTGGAGTTCATGTCGTTCTGTGTAATGAGCTCTGCCCTGGAAGGACAGAGAAAATATGGCTTTGATAGCTGATGAATGCTTGAGATTCTTTCTCCTTCTGAGCAGGACTCTGATTTTCCTGCATTTCAGAAAAATACTTAAAAGCTAATTTAGTCAGTGTGTTGGTGGTGGTTAGATGTGGATGCTTGACCACTAAAAACTGAACTGGCAAGTTACATGCTCCTTTCCCCTTAAAGTCACTTAAGAGAAGAGGAAATGATTATCTAGAGTGAGCTGTCAACCTTTATGCCAGCTTTCCTCCTGATATGATTTATAAAACAGCTAAGATAACCTCTGGGGGGGAGCTTTGCAATGGAAATAGCAAGTGATTTTTATTCTAATGAACATAACACTGTCACAAGTTTAAAGTTCAAATCTGAGGTACGAAGGTTTGGGGGGGCAAAAAGAGCCCATAAAATATGAATGTGACAGCATATGTGTTCCTTTCCTGCACAGGGTATGAAACAGGAGAAATAGGCAAACTTTATTTTTCTAATGAGGTTTAAAATGTTTCTCATTCTTTATCAGGCAGAAGTTCCTCAATAGTGGTTGTTTTTTGTTGCAGGTTTTTTGGGTTTTTTTTGCTTCACACACTCCCCAATTAAGGGGAGGCATTTTCCTCAGAGCAAGCTGTGCTGCGCCCTTTGGTTCTTCAGCATTGCAAAATGTCCTGTCACAACTGGCACTCAGTAAATAACCCTTTGTTGGTAGCTGCAGCCAACAGGCAGAAGGCTGAATGGACTGCAGGAATTTAAACTCCTGCAGGAGTCTCATCCTGATCAGCATGAAAAAACACCAAATGAGGATTTATTGGAGAAATGATTTCTGCCCATTCTGTTTAAAAAGAACCCAAACAAACAAAACAAAACAACAAACCAAACCAACAGAAAGAAACAAAACAGGAAAAGAAAGAATCCCATTACTGGGTATCTGACAGCTTTCATTGCTATCTAACTTACTTCAGAACTGCTTTAAAAATAAAACCAGACCCTGTTCTAGAAACTGTTACATGCAAACCAAGAACAAAAAATCAGAAAGTTTATACATCAATGGCAGGTTAACCTGCCCCTGAACTTCCCCAGCATATTTCTTATGATGAGAGCTGTGTGGATGCAATTTAGGCAGTGAACCATACTATCTGCAGGCTTGCTGAGGCTGATAGCTTTTCACTTTCTAGCCAGTATCTTTCTGTCTCAAGGCTAGAGCTGCACTAGATCCTTGCTATCAGCTGAAGTGGAAAGAGTCAGCTGAGTTGAAAAGGAAAATTGACTAAAACTTTCACAAGTCTCTAAAAATATTGGAAGCAATTCTGCTTATTAGCCTCACTTTCTGGAGGTATAGCTCACTTTGAAGCCAAGTATTAATAGGAAGCTCCTGGGCACACTGCCCTGTTGGAAGTGATGTGGTAGTGTTTACTGGGGTTCAAGAATTCCATGTTGGTCTCTTCCTCCATGGACCAGCTATCCCAGCCAGGCACAGAAGGGGACAGCATCCATGGGGCAAACTCCTGCTCACTGGGAACATGGAACTTCTCAGTGGGACATCAGTGAAGTGATTATGACCTGGAAGCAATATTGAATGTATCAGAAATAAAAAAAAAAAAATCCTTCTACTGGTTTGGTAAAGGTTTGTGTGAGTTTACAGAAGGTGCCCACAGCCAGTAGGAATGTGTGTCACTGCCACAGACTCTCTTGCCATGCAGAGCTTCCATAACTAGCAGCAATATTAATTTGATCCCACTTATTTCTCCTTCCCACACAAGAGCTGTGCACTTATGAAAAGGTACTGAATAGCCTGAAGACATGAGGAGTTAAAAAAAGCAGAAGTATAGTTATGTTTTCCAATGTGTCACATGATTACAGCTCACTTTTCTGTGTTGTGAAAACAGAATATACCCTAAACTGCTCTCATGAAACAAAAACATGCTTGGGCAGTATTTTCCTTAGCTTTATCTGCTTAAGCAGCTAACTGGTGGGACAGATGGTAGATAAAAGAAAACTGAATCTCCAGGAAACCCCAAAATCCCCTTTAAAATTTTTGAGGGAAAAAAAAAGAAAGGAAAACTATCAGATCCTTTCATAGTTCAGCTGCTCCAAAATATAGACACTACCACAGCACTAGGAGATTTGTATTTGCTGCATGTGGGACTTACCACAGCCAGATGACAAGTACCCAATCTCTCTGCGGCAAAAACCACACACTGGGTGGGGACAATATAGCTCAATTTTTTTCCCCTATGGTAATGTCTCCTGAGATATGGTCAGCACAGGTTTGGGTTAGGGAATACAAAAGCTCAGCATCACAGCTTGTTGAAAAAACACTGGAAATCCTTTCCCTGCTTTTCAGCAAAGTTTGAATTTCCACAGGGGAAATAAAATCAGTAGTTCCTGATACATGCAAAGCTTAGTATCATGAAAACTCTGAAGGTAATAAAAATAAGCAGCCTCTCTATTTTCCATTAGCAGGTGTCTGAAGCTTTGTTGAGACTCTTACTGGCACAGAGAGATGCTAAATGCAGTAGTTTGCCACCATCATGGGATGATTTATCTATGGAGTATAATTTTTTATGCAGCTGTTATACCTGAAGTGGTAAATAAGGCTTTGTCTGTGCTCCAAAATTGTGCCACTTTAAATATACCACTGTAGTTAAAGTAAAACAACCCATTGGTTGTTGTTACAGCCCTGTAAAACATCATTCAGTCATGTAGCTGTCCCTGTACAGTGAGGGGAGCATGTCTGTGGTGAGTTTGTACTACATTACACACTGAAGTTTTTATTGGTGTTAAAGTGAGAAAAAAAGCAACCAAAATGTTATGATGGGAAAGGTCTTGAGGGCAGAGATGGCCCAAATCTGAAAGATTGTGAGCAGCTTCACGTGCAAAGCACATTTCCCTGTGGCCAAGGATAATGGTAGCACATTATAGGCTGCATTAAAGATCATTAACAATGACAAGAATGTGGCAAAAACATTTCACCAAGACAGGAAAATACAAGGTTTCTGGCAGCAGCATCAGCAGCCTAACCACTGAGCACAGAATTCCTTAGCATCCAACTCCTGTGCAGAATAAGAGGATTTTATGTTTTCCAACTATCAGGAGTCACATTGTCACCATGTTCTGAAGTCATTCCTGAGAACTGAGCAGAAGTCTGTGGCATTGTAATAAAATGCTAAATATCTTGTAATCCTTGGACTAGTATTTGTTTTCTGATTTCAAATCAGCAGTGAAAAACAATTCGTGCCAAGGATTTCTGATAAGGATTGCAGCTGTGTAAGGTTTATTATAATGTCTGATTTCAAAAAAATTAGATTCACTTAAATTAATTTCCTTTTTGCAGGGCAGAGCAATTTAGGCAATGTCTGCCTGCAAAACTTCTGTGGGTTCTGTGGGTTATTCTCCCAACAAGACAAACATCAAGATAACGTTGGGTACCAGTGACAGGAAGGCTGGAAATGATGTGCCCCACACAGCAACCTAGGGTCTGATTATCACACTGTTGGATGTTTTGCAGACTTCTTTTTATTTTTTTCCCTCTCATGTAAAATTTATAATGGCTTCGATTCATCCTTATGTAAGTAGCATCATTATTTAGGATCTTAGTTTCTCCTCTGATCTTATTTAGGGTTCTTAATTTCTATATTTGGTCCTGCTGTTAATTTGCAAGTGAGTCACAACTTCTCTGTATCATAATTGACCCATCTCTAGTGTGGCAAATAACATTCCCTGCCTATCTGACAGAAACGTGCCAGACTTAATTAGCAACAGACAATGTTTTCAGAAGTGACTAGTTAGAGACATCCTGTGAAAACTGACGCTCTTGAAGACGATCAGGTTGAGCCTCTGGATACACATTCACACTGAAAATTCACAAAGAAGTTGTTGAAAAACAGTTGGTGTGCTGATAAGATGAATTTTAAACACAGTACTGTGCATCATAGCAAATATATTGATGGTTACTTTCATACACATAATTTGAAACCTCTCTCCCTGAATCAGTGCCAAAGACTTGAAATCCTACTTACTCTTGGTTGATGTATTCCAATTTGTCTCACAGAGAAGGGCAAACTCTGCCCATCCCACTGAGAGTTACCCGCAAAATCCAGAGGTGGAACACACTATGGACTGTGAGAAGAAAGAATTTTAAAACTTCAGATTCAAGCTTAAATCTGCTCAGGATTTTACAAGTGCATCAGGGTTTTACGGCCCCATGAAAACACGTTTGTGTGACTGCCAAGAGCTCTCACTGGGAAAAGTAGGTGTCGTGATTTCATCACCAAACTGGAAGCAGCAGCCACAAGTGCTGTACAGCTGTTTTCATGATGGATGTCTTGCTCACTGACCTGATTTCAACTGGTGTTAGCTCAGCACAGCACTGTAAACTTCTTTGGGTGATTAGAAAACATTCCTCCAAAGCATGAGAACAAACAGGAGCTGCAGGCTCTGTGTTGGAGATTATCCTATAAATGTAACATCTCTGCAGTGGGACAACATAACTATGCTGTTGTTTTTCTTCTGTCTGCTGCCTGCATTTTAGCAGTTAGTTGTAATCATACTAAACATCTCCCTGCCATTTTTTTTTGCAGGAAGCATGATTCTTTTCTCTTGGAAGGAGCCAGACCAATTTATGTGTTCTATCAACCATAAGTAAATGTAAGAACTGATCTGAATTCAATGTTTATTTGCATGCAGTGCAGTTTGGTAATCTGGGAGACATAAACTCATTGCAAGCCTTCCATGGAATGTGAACTTGAAATTCTGAAAAGGAACCAAAGGTCCTCATCTCTCGAAACACTTGCTAAACATGCTAAATATGTAGCTGGTCTTAGTAACTACATATTCCTCTGAAATCTCTGGTTTGTACACCCCAGAAGGACAGGGTGGGTTTGCAGAACCTGCACCTTCAGAAGATTCCCTTTGCACAGAGAGTACTCTGTCCCCTCCTTGCTCCTAAGCAAATGCCAAACTGCAGACAGCAACACTTTTTTTGCTGGATTTAGTGCTTCTGTCCATCAGAAGCTGCTGGAGCTTTAGACACTGCAACACAGAGGAGGAAAACTCCATTTCCCAACTCTCCCAGCTACCCTGCAGTGTGAAGAGGGTTAAAAAATAATAATACAACTCTCATTTCACAGCAATTATCCCCTGAGTAAATCCATCTTGTGCTTTGAGATTATTAACAAATTTTATTTTTTAATTAAAGGCTATTCACAATTCAAGAGAAAAAGGAAAAAAAGACTGAACAGATTTGCAAGGGTCATCCAAAGCTTAACACTTGCTATTTTTAAAGTATTTGTCTTAAAGTTTAGTGTTCTCTCAAGTATGTTTGTGGTGTTGGTTTGGGAAAAGGGACTGAAGGGAGTTGTAGCAGAGATACTATAGTAGTTAACTAAACATGATCTTTACTAGACCTCTGCCAGGTGCTGAGGTATCAGTTCCTTTTCCATGTGAGCAGGATGATTTCTGGGGGCACTTCCAGACTTTTTTATGTCTGGAAAGGACTTGAGGTCCTCCCTCTGTAACTGGTGCCCACTGTTGTGCATGGAGAAAGGCAAAGACTTTGGTGATATGGCTTAGCATTAGGCTTCTCCTTTGCCTTCCCAACTCATCCAGAGGAGATGGCTGAGGAAATTAGGGAGTCCTTTTGCTTTTCTTTTCCTGTCAGATCCTAGTGTGATAACCAAAACCTGGCTTGCATTCCTCCACCTTCATCTCATCTGCCACAAATAAAATTACTTGATGTATGTCTCACTGAGAGATTTCGTATCTAAGATCTTCAAAAAGTCTGTCAAGGAGAAAGCAATAGGGAGGAAAGTTGAGAAAATCAAATGTGGTTTTAGGTCAATGTGCAGTATGAATGTGACAAAACTTTACTGATGTACAAATTCTTAGGTATCTAATTGTAAAATGTGAGCACCTAATAGCAAATTTATTTCATTAGTATTCCCTTTCTGTCTTTCATTTTGAGTTTAGCCTTTCTTCCTGTAACTGTATCAATTATTTTTCAATAGTGTCTTGCATCCCATTCTGTCTCATCTCTTTTCTCAGTACTACCTTTTTCTCTGCTAAATCATCAAAGATATTTATGTTCCTTTGCCTATTGTGGCAGAGTCTGTAAACACGACCTTAGAAAGAGAATTTCTAAGTGTAAACATTTGTGATGCATTTGCACTAAAAGCTTTGAATTGCTATCTTTGATAAAGCTATTTGGTCTGATTATATTGTTTTGGAATCACACATTCAAGTGCACCTCTGTGAAAATAATGAATTTTTCAAAATGTAGTGCATTGCATGTCTCAAAATGGAAGAGGATTGTTTTTAAACACAGTCTAAGCCATGGCAGCAGTTGCATTTCTATCCTGAAATTCACACACCAGCAGTGAAGATTGAAATTTCCAGTGTTTAAAACCCAACAACTCCGAATCCTACAGATGTATCAAATAGGAACAAAGTTAATAATAATTATTCTAGTTTTCATTCTCTTAAATTGCTTCTGTGCTTTGAAGACTGCATGGACAGATGTTGCAGACAAGTCTTGTATTGAACATGACAAGCATTTTGCCTGAGCACTGAGTAGCAGGTGGAACAGCTGCTGATGGCTCTAGTGTGTTTTTTAAGTGGGAATTGAAAACAGGATTTCCAAATACAAATTCAGATCTCATATACTGCAATCTAGGTGGGAGTAACTGTACTTTTGAAAATGCAGTGGTGTCTTTAAACAGTCATAAATATTCAGGAAAAAGTGTATTCACATCATCAAGTAGCAGAGACCTAGAAGTACAGGCAGCTATACAGTCACACGAGGTGTGGATCTCAGCATCTGAGGCATGCACAAACCTTCCCTTCATAAACCTTTGCAGCTGAAGACTTCACTGCCCTGGAACAGACATCACAGCACCCACCAATTTCATCAGTGGAATGGATTATGTGAACCTTCTTTCATCTGCCCCAGTCAAAGTCAGTCACGTTAAATAGTAACTGAGTTGAGAAAATTAATCCACTCTATTTAAGTTGAAGTTAATTATCAGGGTTTGTTTTTTTTTTCACTTGCCATGTTCAATGGCAAGACATCCAGAGCAATTCAATATAGATGCCACCCATACTTACATGTTAACAAAATGTATTTCCTTACTCTCACATGTCATCAGTGCAAGCCATTGAACACCCCCTGAGTCTCAGAATGTCTATTGATTTTCAAAAGCACCTTCTTGATGGAGCTGAGCACCTTCTGCTGAGAGTCTCTGTGGGCCCTTAAAATCATACTTCTGCAATAATGATTCCTTAGCCATGTTCTCAAAATTCATTTTTTTATAGCAATGTACTGATTTTACTCTCTACTAAGTTGATGCCTGGCGTCCCTCTCCTTTTTCTATGTGTTGCTGGGTTTAAAACAAGGAACTGAACTGCTTTTAACCAAATAAAAGCATGCTTTGCCTGGAATGATAACCTGTAACAGACACTAATCTGTCTTGTCTCCAGCAATGAATCAGTAGCATGCACACTGCCTTATCATATTTAAACACAACTCACTATAAGCTGTACAGGGGTTTAATATTGTGTTTTACTCCAGCTAAGTAATGAAAGTCAGGGAGAAAATTAATGAATCCATGGTGTTCTTCTCTTTTTGCCTGTGTACAGTGTATTTAACCTCTCTATTGCAGCTCTTTCAAGGATTATAGGAAGAAAATACTAGTTCTAATCAGTGACAGTATTGTGGTACAGCATTAGTGAGCCTGATAAATAAGAGTGCCTGCCCTTGGGAGATCACACCACCATCCAAACCTGCCCAGACCTGTTCAGTCTCACAGTTTCAGTTCAGAACAATATCTTGAAGATACATCCAAAAAAACATAGCAAAAAAAAAAATCTGTGTTTGGACGGTGCTTGGTACAAAATTTCAACCTGCCTGTCTTTACTGCAAGAATAAGGGCTAACTTTGAAACATTTCTACTCTATATATCCCCAGATTAGAAGTATTATTTCAATTTCACTCATTTTAGGCAAATTGCTGACAATAGAGGACACTGTACCCAATACTCCAGATGTCTCCTCATCAGCATCGAGTGGAAGGATCACCTGCCTTGACCTGCTGGCAATGCAGACAAGTTTCATAAAGACTGAAAACTCCATTAAAAATACATTTTAATGAGAAAATATTGGGCATTACAAGGAGAAGCCTTTTCTATTCTGCCAGTTTCTCCTTCAATCAAACCACACAAAGCACTCCAGGCAGGACCTGTAGTAACTCACACAGTTTTCAGCTTGTGGACATTCAACTTTGCAGCTGAATAAATAAAATTATGATAAACTCTTTCCTGTACCAGTTTACAAGGCAGAAATGTGTATGAACAGATGAGGGAAATAAAAAAAGGTTTCAAGATGACTATCTGAAACTTTCTGCCATCAATTTTTATGTGATCATCTGTCTATCAGAATTGCATATGGACAGACAGTCTGGGTTTCGTTCGATCATCCCATAAAAATTTGTGAGGTTCCAGATATTATTTTGTGGACAAACCCAAAAACTTTAAAGTATTACTTTTCCCTTTGTAAAAGGATGCTCTGCTGGCTCCAGCTTTCAGCTCTCATTTTCAACCATTTTCCTATATCCAATGTGCCAAATTGTGCTTTTCTCAGACAGTGCTTCCTTGCATCTGTGTGTTGAGGACTGTCTCTTTTGTAGACATAATTAACCATTCATTGACACAGAGCCTTGAATTTGCCTCTCCCCAAATTCTAGGAAAGCAGCCCTACTCTCTTGGTTACAAAGTCACTCTCCATAAGCTTCACACAATGTGCTCCAGCTCCAGCAGGAGAGAGTAAGAGACTATCTGGGCACTGCAGTGGTTGGAAAGCTTTTCAGTGAGGTGGAAGATCTACTGTGCATCCCCTGCTCTGAGGAATATTTCCTTCTAAAAAAGATGCTGACAGCTTTTCCTGGCTTCTCTGAAACCAGTTCTGTTGGATCAGGGATGAATTTAGAGCAGAAACTCTGCCACCACATAGTACTTATATATATATATATTTTAGAATACTAACCACAATCTACTAAATGGACTTGAATATAAATGAACTGTCACTATGGGAGAATAGTTGAAATCATCTTGGATGTACAGATAATATTGTCTCAACTGTGAACCCTGCTTTAGAATCTCATTTCAGCCTCTACCTAAAAATCTATATGTCAAAAGAAAATATCCTGAGTGCCATCTACAAACTATAACATGACACAAAAAGGCCATCTTTCTGTATGATAGAACTGCTTCTAATTTTCCCATTAGACCAAACGACATCATAAAGAATATCTGCCAACAACATGATATAAAACCATACCATGCATCATGAAAAATAATTGCAATTCAATTACCCCTGAATTATAAAACCGTCAGCTAGGTGCAATAAAGACAAAAGCCTTAGAACATATGATAAACTGCTTAGCATAGATAATTATATATGTTTGAACAAAATCCCCAAAATAAAACATGTGTGGTTTGAAGGAACAGGGTAATCATGCCAAAAGATTTCTCACTTACAGTAAAGGTTTGAGGATCAGCAATTTTACAACCACCTTCCTGAAAAAAAATTATCAAAGTGAATTAGCACTCTGTGTAAAGTAAATTTCTCCCTCACAGAGGGCATTCCCAGCCACTGGGCAAGAAGAAACTATTTTTTTCTCTCCCTCTATCATTGAGCCAGTTTCTCAAACCATGCAAGTTAATGGGAGTCCTAGTGCTAACTAGCAAGATTTGCCCCATGTAATTTGTTATTTACAGTGTCAGAATTCTCGTGTTGCATTGTTAGTCTTGTCCGTGTGGATTACATTTCCAGCCCAGACACTTAGCAGGAGCCACAGCCTCTGCTGTGATGAAGGCTAACACCTCTCACAGGTTCTTGAAATAAGAGTAAAGCTGATCTGTGATTATCACCACCACCACAGCCCCATCAGCCACAGGCAAAGGCAATTCAAAGGTAACAATGAAAATCACCCACTGCCTGCTTTCTAGGGCATTTATAAGGCTCAGGCAGCTCTTTACTTTTCCTAGCTTATAACCCAAAATTAGGGTGAATGAAGCCACATGAGGACTAAGAAACAGCCACACCAGCCAGTAGCCCTGTGCTCTGTACTGGTTCCCATGATATGATCCCCTGTGATTTCCTAGCACCCATGAGAACAGGTAAACTTTGCACTCTAAAGGAAGACATTTTTACATTGAAATTTCTGTGAGAGCAAGAGTGTATTTATCCTGATGTTTTCTATCTGATGCTAAAATACAGTTGTATTTCCTCAAAAAAGAAAGTTTTCTTCATGAACAGTTAGGTAAGAGTAGCTTCATGCAATAGAAGGTATATGCACCTCTGAGTTAAAATACTTTTGTCTGTCCTGTTTTGATTTGGGATTAGCTTCTTTAGGCTTTGATGGAGAAACTTAGCTGAGTTATAAGTGTTTTCTAGTTTGGATTTCTGTGGTTGTTTTGTCCAAATGAGAATCATTTTAGCTATCATAGATCAGAAGACAGGAGTGTTTCTTGGCATACTACAAGTCATAGCTGTTTTCATCCCCTGTTGAATATCTGTGTAAACTATAAGTTCTTTGCTCTCTGAGTTCTTGCTTTAGACTCATACTAGATTTAAAAAAACATGTACTTCAGAATTATTTTAGGGAGCAATCTCTTGCTACTTAAATTTAAGCTTCAGGCTTTCTAGGCTTTGTGCTAGAATCATATTATCTGCTTTTTTTTAAAGTTATCTTGCAATCTATCTTTATCCATACTGGTTATATACTGTTGTGCTTCTGGTTTATGGTGTGATAGTTCTCATATACTAAATAGATGTGAAGAGGTAAAATTTGAGTAGTTACATGGGCAGATGGAAACAAACAGCAAAGTCTGTGTCTTAAAAAATGCCATCAGAGACACTGAGAGCTCCATTTAGAGCAGCTGACCTGATCTGCCACTGCCTTGTAACATGTGTATGCATTTACAAAATAAATGTGGAATGCTTCTCCTTTTTAGTTGAAAGTATTTTGAACAGGTGTTAGTGATTTTAATGAGCTCCATCAAATGGAGAAACTGATTTGGGAAATCAGCAAACTTTTCTGTGGATAAAGTAGGAGGAACATTTAAAAAGCACTGTAAGTTTTGCTCTTCCCAATTCCCTTTCAAGGCTGTAATTGCTTTTTTTTGATATGAGAGAGAACATCAACTGTGCCCCTGCCCCTTCTGATGCATTGTAGCTTTGCTGCAGTATCTGCCTAGAGAAAAAGTTGTGGTTTGGGTTGCTTCTAGATTGCTTTTTTCCTTTTGCTAATAAATTTGACTCACTTTCCTTTAAAATTTGCTTTTCTGCCTTAAATGTAGTGGCATTACTTATTTTTATAATTAACTTTATCTGAATTTCAACCAAAAATAACAAGAAATGTCATAATGATTGGCTAATGTTAACCTTAAAAAAATTTCCCTCTCTTTATCTTAACTTGCAGTTTTTCACTTGTTGCCTAATTAAAGTATTGGATTATTTGAACCAAATTATTTTCTGTTATTTGAATTCTGCTGAAAATGTTAGCTTTCATGTGTATTTAAACCTTTATCTTTAACATGCAGTCCTATCTGTACATACACTATTGGATTCACATAATTTAACAGGTAATATAATTCTAGGGAAAAATCTTGTTCACCACCAAATGAACTAATTAAATAAACTGTTTCACTTCCTGAGTGTTGCTAAATTCAGAAGCTGAAATGTTGATATAGTTGATTGTTTTGTTTTGGGGGCAGGTTTTCTTATACTCTTTGATCCCATATGTAATACCACAAAAGTGACAGGTGCCCTAAAAAATTGTAGTAGCAAAGTGTGGAATTCAAAGCAAGAGTCTTACCAGTTTGCTAATTGCAGTGCAGGAGCACACAAGTATACCTGGAACTTAAGCTGCTCTACTCAGTTGTGCTCAAAAAAGAGGCAAGCTTGCCTGGTGCAGACAGAAGAGACATGCAAGAGAAGGGATTTCTGAACCACATGGCTGACAAGGAGCAGAGACCCTTACCTGGGAGAAACAAACATGCTGGGAAACTCTCTCAACCTGAGAAGAAACTCCAAGAGGCTATTTGTGTGCTGCTGGTGGAGCTGTGTGAGAGATTCACCTTCTTTGGCATTGTGTGCAACATGATCCTCTTCTGCACTCTCAAACTTGGCTATCCCAACTACCAGGCAGCTATTGTCAATATGTGCTTTGTAGGCACCTCCATGCTGACCCCAGTCCTTGTGGGATGGCTTGCTGAATGCCTTGTGGGGAGGATCAAGCTTGTGTGCATCTGCATGTTTCTACACTTCCTAGGTAGGTGAACACTCCAGTGTCTGTTTCATATTTTACTAATTCTCTTGTAGAAATGCATTCTCGAGCATTGTGTATGAAATCTAACTATTTTCTCCAACCCTGTGGCCATCTAACTAGGTAGGTGAACACTCCAGTGTCTGTTTCATATTTTACTAATTCTCTTGCAGAAATGCATTCTCGAGCATTGTGTATGAAATCTAACTATTTTCTCCAACCTTGTGGCCATCTTCTCTAATAGCTAATTGCTTAGTTCCTCCTCTACATAATGCACTGCAGTGTTTTTGCCTTTTTACTTTTGTGTGGCAGTGCTTTGAACAAGACTAAGGAACATTTGTATGTGTAACTTGTGTGTAGTTGGTGCACAAACTTGACTCCTCTAAAGTGGGTTAGCTATTGAGAACACAGATGCTCAACTCTTAAAACTGGTCCCTTGGACAATCATTTAAGGTTATTAGTGTTTGGCATGAATGCAAGGCTTCAGCTGGAGAGGGAGTTTGGAAACTGTTTCCCAGCTGTTGGTAGTAAGATTGTACATACAGGTCTGTGACTGCTGTGTTTGGACAGGAGGAAAAGATGTATTTAAGCATATACCACCGTAAACAAATTTTGCCTAAAGTAGAGGGTGTATCCTACTACCTGCACTGAGGGCCTGCTTTCTGTTAGCACATTCTGAATCTTCCCTTGTGTTATTCTGGAGCTCTTTTACATACAAGCACTGTTCAAACCAAGTATGACTGTTATGTAGCAATTAGAGCATCTCCAAGCTGGTGGTTATTCTGTCAACTTAAACCAAGTTGATAGAAATACTTCTTCCTTGAAGCAGTTGTTGAGCATAAGCTAGTCTGATTTCTGCACTAGCCAGTGACGTTGTTATTTAGACATGCAACAAAGCAAGTACAAAATCAGAGTCATTCCTGAAATGTTCTTGAGCTGATTGCAAACCCGTTATGCAAACAATCTGGAAAAAGGATTGCAGTTGTGTTCCACAGTTTCTCCCATGGGTTTAAATCTCCTCCTGCCACTTGTCCTTTCAGTGCATATCTTAAAGTAGAAGACAGGTGATGCAAACAGAATTTGATGCTTTTGGGTATTTCTTTAGCCAGAACTCTTTTCTTTGGAGATAAACCATTAAACATTCCTGACATATTAGGGTTTGATACACAGATATAGCAGTGGCTAATGTTGGTGTTGTTGACACATCAATATATTTTAAATTTTCTGTCCAAATTATAGCTTGAAAAATTTGTAGCTGATTAAATCTGAAAGACTTGCTTTGCAGCCTGGAGGTGGCAAATGCAATTCATAGCAATGTTTCTACAGGTAAAGTTTCTGAAAATCATGTGTGTTTTTCATGAAGCTGCAGCAGGAAAAAAAAAAAAAAAAGAAATTTTTTCCACAAAAGTTTTGAGAATTTGTGTTAAATTATGGCTTTCATTACAATTCTGGGATTGATAGAAGAAACAGAAAAGGCTGAATTTCACCTTGGGGAGTTTTGGGAGGTTTTTGGTTAATTTGTGGTTCAGTTGATAGAAGAACCTGAATCCTTACAGGCATTTCAGAGACCCATAGAGGTCTTGCCTGACTTTATATAGCAACCTCCATTAAGGTTCTGCCTCTACAGAATTCTGACTCTCCCTTTTTGCACTCTTCAGTTGTGTATCTTTGGTTTTTCATCTGTCTTTTCAACATAACTGCTTGAAAAATGTATGTGTCATATTCATCAGGCTGATTCTAATCCACTCCAAATAACTTTCTTTCGTTCCAGGCACAGCACTGTTACCTGTTGTGTCCTTCCCCTTTGAAGACATTTACATTGACAGACGACATATTCTTCATACTCTAACCAAAAGGGAGCAGAAAATAGTATTCTACTTTGCACTGCTCACAGCTAGTCTGGGAATAGGAGGCATAAGAGCTATAGTTTGTCCATTAAGTGCATACAGCCTTGAGGACTGTGGACCAAAGGAACTTCTTTCATTTTTCAACTGGTTGGTAACTTAGTGTTGGCTAAATATCTGTTTGGAATGATAGGGTGTTGCCTTGAAATTCACTGCTGACTTATGGATGGGGGGGGTTATGTTTTGCTTTTTACTGCAAAACAGTTTGTTTCAGAAGAGTTTCTGAGTATTTCAGTTAAACCTTTCCTGACTTTTTCCTTTTGCTAGGACCAATAGATGATCATCTGTTTTGGCCTCCTACAGAAATATTCAGTCTGAATTAGGATGAAACAATTTGCCTATATGATCAGAGACCTGACAACATTAGTTGCTGGTAGAACATATTCCATTTGGTTTTCCACCTTTCACATGGCTACCCTGTTAGGATATTTTGCTGTCACTCTCTGACAGTAGCAAAATTCAATATCTTAGAATTTCTATCAGAGTAAGCTTTTAGCCAAGACAGGCAGCAGTAGAGTCTGCTGGTTTGCTGGCACTAGGGATTGCTAGTAGCCCCTAACTGCTGAGCTCAGCAGTAGTTTTCTGCTGTTTTGTTTCAGCTCAGTTGCTGGGAAGTTCTGGCATCAGATAAACCACTTGACATTTGTGGTTTGGTTTTATTTTTATTCTTTAAGAAAAACTGCTCTTCAAATGGCTCTTCAAATTCCTATTAACTATTTCTTTCTCAGTGCATCAGAGGTCATTTTTGATATTTTGTTTGCCTTTATTTACCACTTCTGTAGCCTTGTACAGTGCTATATTTTCTGGTTAGACTGTGGAGCGAGGAAGTTGCAGTGGGAACCTCCATATTCCTGCTTCAAGGCAGGGTGAAGAAAAGCCCTAAGCTGCCCCTTTTGCTCTCCTTTATGTGCACAGTTATTAAAATCAAAACTGAGCACATTTGCATATGAACAATGCAGTGCTGAAGAATCAATGAAGATCTTAGTGAATCAGATCTCTCCTCCGCTGGGGATGGCTTTCCTGGCTATTCTTTTTTCCTCCA
Organism: Acanthisitta chloris; assembly: GCF_000695815.1. Taxonomy (NCBI): domain Eukaryota; kingdom Metazoa; phylum Chordata; class Aves; order Passeriformes; family Acanthisittidae; genus Acanthisitta; species Acanthisitta chloris. Next base: position 93,438 of record NW_008690822.1, on the reverse strand, counting down.
ATTATGTTAATATCAAAGAGTTTTGAATTAAATCCAAACTTCAGTGAATAAGGTAGCTTTACCAAGGTGGATGAGACTGTTTGGTTCCTTAGAGCAAATTCTGCCTCCTTGACCTGCCCATAGGAGAGAAGAGGAAAAAAATCCTTCCTTTTTACTCTATTCTGAGTTTTAATCCTTAATTAGCAACATCATTTTGATTAAATAAGACTCTGGGGGATTAAGACTGGAGAGCAATCAGTTGTTCTGAAAGATAGCTCTGGAGAATTTATTGTACTGTGGTCTTAGCCATTCAGAATTGTGTTTAATCAAAGTGACATTTCTCAGTGTTGATTACAAAGGAGATATAATACGAATAAAAAGTTCCTTGGGGGAATCCAAATGGGTCAGTTCTTGGAACTTTGGAAATATCAAGAAAGGCACATGAGCAATTAAAAACATGTAATAATTTTTGCAGTGGCACCCAAGGAGGAGCTTGGATGCCCCCCCCAAAATGGAGGGTTCATTCTTAGCATTCTTAATCTCATTTACAGAAAGAGTGCTCAGGCACTGAAATGTGCTGCCCAGGGAGGTGGTGGATTCACCATCCCTGGAGGTTTTCAAGCTGAGACTGGATGTGGCACTTAGTGCCATGGTCTAGTAACTACAGTAGGTTTGGAATCGATCTTGGAGGTCTCTTCCAACCTGGTTGATTCTATGATTAAACCTCTTGGAACATGATCACTTTTTTGGTGAGCAGTTTTCCCTTGGTAGGTGCTTGTCACAAGATTAAATTCTAAAACAGTATAAAATGAGATAGTTGCATACTCTTGGTGAGTTCAAGTCTGTGTTCTTAGCCAAGTTCTGTTTAAACAATCAGAATTAGTGAATTAATGATTGGGTTAAAAGACCTTGTAATTACCTGTTTTCTAATTAAATCCTTCAAGACTGCTTTGGACATCTAGGGCCTCATTCTAACCCCTACTATGCACCATGGCTCTGACCTTCTAATAAATAGAATATAGCAATGCTAAGTGAAGAAAGGACTTGGGTTCTGCTGGACTAAGTTTCCCTAAAGAATTCTGTATTTCTACGGTTAAGGTCATAGGCTGGCACTATTTTTGCAGCAGAAGTACATTCTGTCTATGTGAGCAGAGAATGAGAGCAAAGGGTACAATCTAGACTAGGGGTGAGAGTTAGCAGAGTTGCATATTGTCTTACAGATTTGCTGTTAAAAAAAAAATGCAACTAACATGGAACTAGTAGTATTTTCCACCTTCCCTCACTCCTTTTCTTTCCATACACTGCAGATCAGCTTTTGCCATTATCCTGGACATACTTTATTTTGACTTTTTAAAATGTTTTTCTACCCCTTTGGGTTGGGGGGTTTTTTTCCCCCCCCCACCTTATTTTTGCAGAGAACTCCATACTGACTCTGAAAAAACCTACCTCCTACAGAGCTGTAGTATAGAAAAATACATAGCTTGGCTAGTGGTCCAGACATGGAATATCTGGGGCTGAGTTTGGATAAATCAAAACTTAATTTGTGAGAGTTAGGCATGCTTACAAAAATAAAAGTACTTCAGGTGATGAGAAATTTACTGAGTCTTCAAAATTAATCCAAAAATTCAATTTTAGAATATTTTCGTATATTTGACTTGATCTCAGATTGTTTCATTCAGCAGATTCATCTCAACTGTTCCATGAAGTAAAAACTTTTTGAATAACATATAAACATAAACAATAATTTTCCATAACAACTCACCTGGATGTTACTTCTTTAAAGTTATCAGAATGAATACATTAATGTGTTATAGGATCATTAGGTATATGTGGGTTTGTCACAGTAGCATTTAGGTTTGTGTCTGTACTGTATGCACAGAACTTGTACTGCCAGATATTAAATCTGTAAATGGTAAATGTTGATGTATTTAATTAGTGTCACCCACAAGAATATTTCCAGTGCTAGACTGATAATTTGTTCAGCTCTACTGCCTTAGTACACTTACTTTAATCATATACCTCTTGCAGCTGAGACATTGGAGTGAAAGGCTGTGTTAATTGCTGTGTCAATGTGTGCATGGGGCTGATGCTGTCCATGCCTACTACACTTAACCATGCCTTTAATTTGATGTTTTAATCTCTGTAAAGGCCTTCTATCATTCATTCTCTCCGCTCTTCTCTCTCTTGTCTCTGTGTACTAGGTTTTATTGGCTGGTTAACTTAAATTCTGCAGTTGTCTTTGTCAGCATTTCGTACATCCAGCAATCTGTGGCCAGGAATCTTGGTTTTCTTATCCCATTTGTGTCTGGGCTTATGGCTATGATCACAGTCCACATGGTGCGTGGTGAAATGATTTACAAACCCAAAACAGGTAAGAGGCAACTCTAGCTTAGGAAATAGCTTTAGAGATTACTTTCAAAGAGATCAACTTGCATATCTCAGAGTTCTTTCATAACACTGCATTGTTTGGTTGGAAATCCTTGGGGTTTAGCCTTCCAAAGTCTGTGTGTAAGAGAAAATATCCATCCTCTCTAAAGACAGATCTGGAGATTCTGGATAGGCTGAACAAGTGGGAAGCACTCTCTGGGAAATTTGCATGTTTTCCGTCATGTCAAGGCATGTGTCAAAGCATGTGCCTGTGCAGGAAGAGGTATAATATGCATGATGCTGGGAGAATTTTTGTCAGGCTTGGTTCAACTTGTGCCAAGTGTGTTTTGGTCAGTTGGAGTTTGCATCTATGCTGATTGTGCTCTATTGCCTCTCCTGAACTCACAGCTGGGCAGCCAGGAAGTGTGATTAGCCAGCTAAACATAAGTTAGTCACCAGTAGAAAAAAGCATTATCATGTCTTTATCTTGCAGAATATCTGATACTTAGATATTTTGGTACTTGTTGTTATTTCAGTGTGCTTTCTTATACAACTTCAAGTGTTTTTGCTCATCTGGAAGTAACTAGTAATTCTGAATAGTTAAATAGTTCCTGTGCAGATATTTTAGTACAGAAGTTCTTGTGCATCTGTGGCCTCACCACTTAGTACCTGAGCTCTACATGGCCAATGTCTCTCTCCAGTGACCAAGCACAGAAATACGTGGAGCCCAGATGACTTGAAAAAAGGCTATAAATGGCCAAATCTTGATGTTCTTTTTGCAACAGAACCCAGAAACTGAGAGCAATTTATTATATCAGTCTTTATGTTAAATATAATCTAAATAAATATATATTAGTAGTGAGGGAATTAATGCATAAATCAAGTGTTTGGGAATATTGTAGTGAGGACATCACTAGAGAGGTTTATTCTAAATAAATAGAGCCATAGAGATTCATTCCCTCCACAGTGCCCCCCAAACCTCATGATGATATGCAGCTAAGGTAAGCAAAGACTACTATGAAATGAGCTGAATTGTTGTGGAGAGAGTGGGGCTTACTACAGGTTTTACAACCTGAGAGGTTGAAAAGGTTTAGTATAGTCCTGAGCTGCCTTATTTCATATGGACTAAATCTGTAGTTTATCGATTAACTAGTTTAATTCTAAGTAGAATAACATAAATTTGTAGATTGTCTATCTTGGCCATCAACCAAATAAGCAAAGTATTTGTTTCTTCGTATCAAGTGGTAGCAAAAGACACTCTTCTCTGTGGGTGTTGTACTGGATTGGTTTTGTAACAATTAGGCTGAGAACCAACTGGAGCCAAAACAAGAATATTTTGGAACAAATCCAGACTGTTCTTACCTTTCTCCTCCCTAAAATACATGCATGCGAATGTACCAGCTTATATTTTTTCCTCCCAAATTGTCTTGTCTTGTTTATTTTGGCAGGAAATAAAAACATGCCAATATCTGATGTGTCTGATTGTTTGCAGACAGTTCCTTGCTGACGACTTTTGGGGTCATTGTTAGTGCCCTGAGGACGTGCTGCGTGCGCTATCGCTATTTCAGCGGAGGTGTGACAGACTGGCTGGACCATGCCAAGGAGAACTATGGTGGCCAGTACAGTGAGATTCAGGTGGAAAGCATAAAGTCACTTGCCAGACTCTTCCCACTGTTTACTTTCCAAATTCTCTACAGAACATGCATTATACAGGTGTGTATATATATAGCTTTGAAAGAAAATCTTGATGTAGACTCGTGTTTGCTGCAATGTGTCCAGGCATGTTTTGTCTAACTGTTGCTTTACCACCTGAGCAACCTCAGAGTAGTTTTAATTACCTAAGAATATGCCTTGCTCTAACCTCTAATCTAATCAAATAATGAAAATTGACTTGGGTGAGGCTTATGAAGGAGCTTGTGTGACTGTGCTGCTCATTTCTCTGAACCTGTACTGGTTGAAACATCTTGTGTGAGAGTCCTGTGCTCCTGGATCAGCTGTGTTGCAGTCACCAACACTGAGACTCAGGCTTGGCATTCACCTGGAAAAAATGGGATTTTCCAGTTTCTTAAATGTTCACTCACTTTCGGGGAGAGACAGAAAATCTTTGCTGTTTTGGTTGCATATTTCTCCTCCTGTTTTGACAGGATTCTGTGGCTGTTGTGCCCACAGTGGAGGTGGGTGGGTTTCCATTTGTGGGAAGCAGCAGTCCTTTCCCAGCCCTCTGTCAGGCTTTGTGGTTCTTTGAGCTTCTGAGCCTCTGTATGTTATATAAATGTAAATGTGTCAAGAAGCTACTTAAGCTGACATGATTCCTTCAGATTCATTTCTGTCTGGATGATCCTGGCTGAGCAGGAGTTTGAGGTAGCTTACCCTTTGGCAACTGGAATAACAAGTTTATGAGCTGGCTCAGAAATTCATTTTTACTTATTGGTGCTAAAATGCTGCTTAAGGAAATGCTTACAAATATGTGGCATGTACTGCTTCATTGACACTACCTCTTGCCATCATCCTACATTCTCATCCATCTGCCTCATGCTTTCTCCTCTTCTCTCCACGACTCTTCCTCTCCCCACAAAAGCACAAAAAATCCAAACAAAACCTTCCAAACCAACAAACACACATATATGACTGAGGTTATACATTAGTGACCAGGTGAAAACTAAGCAGATAGCATTAATCGAGTTTATAATAATTAGGTATTTATCTAGAAAATATAGAAGTATATCCACTGCTGAAAGAAATTGCTTACTCCTTTGGCAGAATTTCCTATAAATATAAGGCTCTTTCTCAGATTAAGCGATAGATCAGTATCTTTTTTTGTAAATATTAACAGTATTTTCTCCATATTATTAAGTTAACAGATTTCAGTGCCTGTGATTCATGTTGATGATATTTTAATTCCTATAAAGATGTCAATTCTTATTTGCAATAGGCATTGGAAAAAGAAACCAACAAAATTTGGCTCAGTTCTGATTTTGCATAGTTCTGGTGCTGCTTATTCTCTCTTACAATTTATATCTTCTTTTGGAGGTGGAAGGATCTTCTGTGCATTCTCACACAAGCAGGTGGAATTATTTGCTTTTGTAGCAAGTGTCTTACAAGTCTACTTAATTGCATACTATATTGTCACTATCTGAAATGCTTTCTTCATGAATGGTCATTCCTTTTGGCCAGTAGCTATTTGGTTTAATGTGACTTTGTCAGAAGGAAAAGAGTAGAAGTTTCCAAATATAGTTAAAATCTTATCCATGAAAGACACCTGGTATACTAATGGACTGGGGGTTTTTCCTTCAATGCAGATTCCTTCAGGATATTATCTCCAAACCATGAATTCCAACTTGCACTTTGGTGGATTTGTCCTCCCAGTTGCAGCAATGAATGTGATAAGCATTGTGCCACTCCTGCTTCTTGTTCCTGTTTTGGAATGCATTAACTCATATCTCTTTAGTTCCAAGAACACTGGCCATTCTCCAACAATTTACATTGGTATGTATAAAATACAGTTTTAATATGGTTCATATTTTGAAATAAACTTCAGTATGACTATAAATGTTAAGATGGACTTGTGTTGGGATGATACTCAGAGGTAAATGTTTCAAAGGAATTTTTGAAAAGAGTCCTGAAAACACATACTAGATATCAAGAAAAAAATGCATAGGTTTTGTGTAGGACAGACACAAACCCTTCTGACCAATAACAAAATGTTGAGACACACTCACAAATAACTAGGAGTCATTCTAAGGAATTGGTGAGAGAAATTATATTAACTATTTAGGCCTGAGAATTACTCTGACTTGTTTTCTTACATATATGTTTGATTTATCCATTCACATTTGGAAAGCTAATTTACTTTCAAAATCTGTTTTGGAGATTAAAAAGTCCTTCAGTTAGTTGCTGTCTGATACTGGAGAAATGTATGTTGTTCAAAATGGTGAGTTTGGATTTAAATAACTCCCCAAACCTCTTCTGCTCTACGATCCAAAGGGATCCTCTGCAACCCTCTTCTGGGATCAGCTACATGTGGTCCCACTAGAACAGCAACTTCCATTCTGTAGTCACTTAAAACTCTCCCCTTTTGTAGATACTCTCATTAAACTTGCTCCATTTTTTATCTCCCAGCCTGCATTACAAACCTCAGACGAAAATATTTATAAACTACTATTTTCTCAGTGTGCTGCTATTAATTCAGTGCCCCATGGCAAGCAGCACAGTGAGTACTGACACACACAGAGGTATTAATCTGACTAAATTAGCCTAATTAAGAGTGTTATTAAGTTTTATACAAACCAGAAGCATATAACGCAGCAGGTTGCAATTACCCTAGTTTTTAAAATAACATCTGCATTAAAACACAAAAAGCACATTCAGATAATCATTTTCCTTTAAACCATGGAAATTTCAAGTTGGTATTAATGGTCTATCCTGTTAGGTTGAACAGCAGTAGAAAATATGCAGTGGTTTATTGGTAATAGCTTCATTTATTAACATAGCCTCCTGTTAGGGGTGATAAATTACCTGAGGCATAAAAATACCTGTGAGCACAGGCAATGGCTTTGGATATCCAAGTGTATGACTGCACCTGCAAGTATGGCAGACCTCTAAGTGCCAATATTTTTGCCAACAGTTAATTAGGTTTGCAATTATTTTCAGGAACAAAATTGGAAGTATAAATAGGCAGTTGGTGTTAAGCCAGCCTATATTTTAATTCAACTCTTGTAAAAAGAAGGAATTTACATCATTTTCTGGAAATTTTCAGTGTGTTAAGACTAAGTTTTCAAGGATGAACCATATAGACAATATTGAACTGAAGCATCTGATTGGTCTGTATTAAGAGTCCATATGAAAACTGTAGACTGTTACTTTCTCTATAGCTTTTTATTTGTACATTAGATATGACCTGAAAACTTTAAAATCTTACCATGAATTTAGATTGTGTCCCAAATATGTAAAGTATCTGTACCTCTTTATGAAAGCTATGACTATTTGGTAGACTTTTTCCAGACTTTTTTTAGTAGAGTTTTTCCAGCTTCATAGTTTGTTTTTTTTTTGGGGGGGGTTGTTTGTTGAGAGGTTTTTATATATATATTTATGCTACTTGGTTTGGTCAATAATGTAGAAAACTCAGTAGAGAACTGAAATGATGCAGTGATATATTGAAATGTGTTTGGGTTCCAGTGTATTGTGGATCATGCAGTGATACTTAGAAAACTGGACAAAACTCTTCCAGTGATGCAGCTCATCTCATCCTAAAATGTTAAATAGTCCATCAAATGAACTATCAACACACTTCCAAAAGAAGTTCAAGGGAGCTCTATAGTAGGATCTCCTGAGATGTGATACACACTGCTGATCTTTTTCTCTCCCATTTGTCATGGCCTGCAGCCTTAGAAATCTAGTACTTCAGCTGCCTGCAACACTTCTTTTTTTAATAGAAAACAAATGGGTAAAACTAAAAGTGTATGTGTCTGTTTCAGAATCTTATTGCTGCTTAAATAGGAGAATTTCCTGCTGCTTGGTAGTCTTGTGTCCACCCAGTCTACTGTAAGATCTGGAAGTGCATTTGCCTTTTCTTTCTCTCCTCTTACCTCCCTCAATCTTCAGAAAGCAAAAAGTTCTTTGTAAGTTAGGGAAAAACTTTTCTAAAGACCATTCTCATTTATTCTTAAATTCTTAAATTCTTTCTGTGCTGAGCTGGTGTCCCTCTGCCATAAAGAGTACTTGCTCTATAAATACTTGTCCATATTTAGGTGTTCAGAGAGAATGTTTTGGGGCAGGAAGCTTCTTTTGCATTTCTTAGGACTTTGCTCCACTCTAATCACACGATGATCCTGTAACTATAGCCTTGGGGAATATTTTCTGTTCTTTCCCCAGTTGTAGGTCAGTTATCTGCTGCACTTTCAGTGATGGTTGCTGGATTCTCCGAAATACACCGAAAACATTTCCCTCAGGTGGAGCAGACACTCTCTGAGGAGGTTTTGCTGGTCTCCTCCATGCCTTGCTTCCATTTAGCTCCTCAGTACATCCTACTTGGAGTGGCTGAAGCCTTGGTAACTCCCTCATGTAAGTAATATCTAATAGGCTAAAGCAAGAATGTCCTGATTCGCAGAGAATGATATCAGCTGCCTAAAAATAATTACTGTCATCTGATATTTTATCTCTGGCTCTCTTCCATAGGCTTAATGAGCAGATCTGTGCTTTACCTGCTTCAGAGTAGCATAATTTGTCTTGCTGGCTGTAACTCAGAGTGAGCAATGATATTGTTCCAGATTAACTGGAAGGTAGCACAGCCCAGTCAGGTCCTTGGGGTGCACAATCCACCATTCAGTCTTGAAGCTGAACCTGCCTCAGGCAGGGGCTGGGCTGGGTGTGTTCCCCAGGTTCCTTCTGGCCTGAACTCTTCTGTGAGGATTTTGAGGCAGAACAGACATGAACATGACAGCTGAGCTATGGTTATAGTCTGTGACCACCTTTTAGGCTGCAGGCAAAGCAAGGTGAAACAATTTAGCTCAACTCTCTTCACTTATGGGCCCAGCTAATAGAATTATTACATGTTTTTCACCCACACAGAGCACATGCAGGCAGGTAACACAGCTCAACTGCCAGGCTAACCTAGCAAAGGTTGTAGGCAGATGCAAGATTTTTGTTAGTGCTGCAATCAGGAGTCATGAGAACATGCCTTCACAGCCCATCATGCCTTAGCTTGTGGCATGGAGCCAGAGATAAACACTCCTGTTTTACAGAGCACATACATTGTCGTCACACTCTTGATTGTGAGTCTGAACATTCTCTGCCTTCCATAATTTACTTTTCCATGTCTACACTGACATTTGTGAGGTTTTTTTCCTTCTGAGGAGCTTGCAGAGTGTTTACCAGTGTTTTACCTTGCAGAGCTTAAAAAAAATAGATGTTACTATTATAAAAATAATCTAAGCAACAGTCACTTAGAGACACAGGTAAAGTAATTGACCAGCTGATCTCTGCAGGCATTTAATTCTATGGGTTGAGTGTCTCTTGTTCCAGCACAACCCCAGAAATATTCAGCTTTTTATTTAAGGGCAGAAAATAACTTCAGTGTCTCAGCTTCATTCTTACAGTCTAAGACTACTGAGAGCTGTGGGTCACAGTCTATCACTAAAAAGGTAATTTTCCCTAGTTTTAAATACTTAGCACTTTCATAATGCCTCTTCATCGGATAGCTCTCAAGTACTTAACTGAGACAGGTTTCTAGGCAGGTAATTTGGTTTCTAGGTTACAGGCTAAGTGTAACTGAAAACTGTGACCTTCTCTGTTTAGCTTAACAAAAAAAAGGTTAGGAGGTGACTTGCTTACAGTCTTCTCATGCAGTAGCATGAGAAGAATATTGCTGGTAGAATAAGGCTTTTTAATCTAGCACACTGAGACACAACTGAAGTTCAATGACTGGAAAATGACATTAGCCTTTAGAAAAGAAATAAAACTCTGTCTTGGGTTTTTCTTTATTTTTTTAAAGATCTTTTTAAAGGAATATGATT
>NW_008690822.1:57355-83558 GCF_000695815.1 Acanthisitta chloris | reverse complement strand
CCTATTTAAGTAAAGATTCAGCATCTTGCTGAGAGCTGATGTTAGAGTTGAGATTCAAGAGCCCAGGTAGATGGAACTAAGTCTGAACATGAGACTAACAAATAGAAAACTAAAAGTAGGTATCCGAAACAGCAGGTTGTGGCTGGAGTTGATGGGGATGCATGGAGTGCCTCAGCTGTGTATGCAGGACAAGCAGAGTCATTCCAGTCCCTGTGGCCTCCAGCTGCTGCTGCTGGAGAAGAGCATGGTTTTCCCACAGGTCTTGCACTGCAGCAGACAGCCCTGTGTAAATGGCTAAGGTCCACTGAAGCATTTCTGGCAGCATCTGTACTCAGGCTTCTGAACTGAGCTCGAGGTTTCTACTTCAATTTGAACTGAATTGCTGTTCAGGAACCATTCAGTGGATCTCTGCATGGTGATCACAGCCTAGACACTCAAATAGTTGTTTCACCTTTGCTGACATTTTACTGCCTTTTCTTATGCAGAAGGTCAAATTCAATTAACATAATAATTTAGTTGACCTGAATGTACATGATCCAAGTTGAAGACAGAAATGTTCACACTTGTAATCAGAGAGGACATATCTCATTTCTGAGTGCTTGGTTAGAGGAGCTAGATTTGGCATCTTTTGAACTCTTTATCTTCATTAGAACCTCTCCTGTGTGGAAAGGCTGAGAGAATTGCAATTGCTTAGCCTGGAAGAGATAAGACTTTGGGGTGACCTAATCACAACCTTCTAGTACCTGAAGGAGCCTACAAGAAAGATGGAGAGTATTTACAAGGGCATTTACTAACAGGACAAGGGGGAATGGCTTCAAACTGACAGATGCATTTAGATCAGCTATTAGAAAGAAATTCTTCACTGTGAGGGCAGTGAGACACTGGCACAGGTTGCCCAGAGAAGTTGTGGCTGCTCCATCCCTGGAAGTGTTCCAGGCCAGGTTGGCTGGAGCTCTGAGCAACCTGGTCTAGGCCCGGCTCACAGCAGGAGGGTTGGAATTAGGTGATCTTTAAGGTCCCTTCCAAGCCAAACCATTCTATGATTTGGTTCCTGGTACTTACAATTGTGTTTATACAATATATTTCATTATCTTGTTGATAGGAGTTTTGTATGATCATCTGGCTCAGGTGGCATGAGCATCTCTTAAAATAATGGTGGCACTTAATGTTTCCCTGGCACTGAGGTAGTCTTAAAAAATAAAATAAAACAATTATATTGCTCTCCTCCACAGCATTAGAATGTTGTTATCTCCCAGGCCTTTGACAGGCTGAATTTGTAACCCTAGCTTGGTTTAAACTAGGAAACTACTCCTTTAAAGTCCAATGATTTAAAAGAAACCAGTGCTTGCTGAAGTGCTGCAAGAATATTATCTGCCCATCAATATGTCTCAAAGCACTTAGAAATGGGAAGCCTTGGAACAACCAACTCTGTTAGTCAGAGGATATACTGGGGATGGCTTTGTCCACCAATGAAATGCAATAGTCTCCAGGGTGAAATGCAGCAGATGTTTAATAGTTCCAGCAGCACCATGGGAGAAGGGAAGACCAGAGTATGCAACTGAAACAGCAGGGGTGGTTTAGGTAAGTAGGATGCAATTACCCAGGCTGAAGTTGGCCAAGATGCATGTCTAGCACCCCTGCTTTTAGAACAGAGGAAGAACCAAAAACTTTTCAGTCTCTTAGTGACCCAAATTAGCTAGGACACTGACTGTGCGATGGTTCAGGCTCTACTGTTGCATCTACAGATGGTGTCCTGGGCTCACCTGCTTTTTCTTGCCCTCAGGCTTTTGGTTCCTATTGTGAATGAGGAAAATACCACTGTCCATGGTGTTTTTTTCTTTAATATGTTTCCAAACTCTCATTTGGACATCCAAATTAAAAAGAATGAAAGGTGATGATTGCAAAGTTTCATTTGTATTCAGAGATGCTTCAGGCAACTCAGCATCCAAATAGAATCCTCTGATGGCAAGTTATTCAAGCTGGAGTTCATTCAAACTTAAGTAATAAAGCAGGTTGGGAGACACTGGGGCTCAGAGAACAAGTGTGCAAGAGGACTCAAGGTGTGAAATTAAGATACAAAAGGGTTTCATAATCAGTGAAAATGACTCAAAAAGAACAGCTATCATAAACTCTTTCTGTTATTGTGACCTACTTTAGCCAAATTAGAGCTGGTGGGATTATTTATAGCCACCCACACTACGACAGCATGTTACAGCCTCCCCTCACCACCAAAGCTGTTGCTGCTTCTGGTTAAGCTTTCTGGCAAGAAAGTGAAGATTGATGTCTAAAATTAATCAGGGACTCTGGGGATTGCTCTCTGGGGAAGAAGAGCATTGTCCAGCTTTAAGGTAAAACAACCTAACTGTCCAAGTTAACTTAGAGCTGTCGATTTTAGAAGTTTTTACTAGTGGCTGCTCTGCCTTGGCTCTGGCACAGGAGGTCCTGCTGTTCTGCAGTTAAATATCACACCCATTGTCTTCACACTTATGACTGTGGTGGTGTTTCTCTGCTCTTGCTTAGGCTTGAGGTTTTGAAAGGTGAAAAATCTTCGCATACTTGTGGAATATCACTAGTTGTATGTGCAATTGTTTATTACAGAGATTCATTTAAACAGCTGAGATAATCCTTTGTTAATAGGGTACATACTACCATGTCTGATTGCTCTTCTGCAGCAAATACCTTCTCCACATAAAATATGGAAATTTTCTGTTAGAGACACTTTGAAATTTTTTTTTGTCTGTCTTATCTATCTTCTACCATCATTTACTACCTTTTTTAACTTGTAACTGGATCTTCCTTTCTAAGGTTCCTTACTTTCATTTCGTCTTGTTCCTGAAAGAATTCGAGGGATTTCCATGCATTTTTTAGCTCTTTTTAATGGAGCTGGCTGCTTTATGGGAGCTCTCTTTGTTCAGACAGCCCACGCAGGCACTCAAGGTAAGATTGTGCTCATGATCAGTGTTCCTGAGTAGTTTTCTAATAATATTGATTTGGAGAATTAGGCAGCAGAATTAAAGGGGATGCCAAAGTTTTATTGATTTGCTCTCACAATTAAGATGGAATTAAGATAGGAAATAGCCTTCCAGCTGTATTCATCCAATTTTAATGAGTCATCTTAGTTTTGATAGTTGGAGTAATTAGAGGATGGCATCTTGCAGGAAGTCCTTGCATCCAATCTCTATACTTCTGTTGTGGAAGACAAGAAAATAAATTGGCTAGGAAGCACCTTTTTGTGTCCATGAAGAAGTATATTTGTGTTATTCACACAGGTGAAAGCTTCTGGCCATGAGAGCAAGATTTGTGCTTTAAAGAATGGAGAATGTGCTTTCTGTCTGTTCCACAGTGTCAGAGGGGAAAAGAGGTTGGGTTGAGTGTATCAAAGCTGTGAAGAGAACCTGTTCCTCTGGACCCACTGCTTCCCTCTTTCCTCCTTTACACCTCTCCCTTTGCCTAGCTATTGGGAGCACCACATTCTGTGACAATATGGTCTTGCTTTGGGTTTTACCCTTTTGCAAATGAATACTGCAATTCCCAGAGGACTTGCTGTTTCAATAGTTCAGATAGCCCATTGAGGTGTTTTTAGTCTCAGCCCTGAACTGGAGACTTCTCTGGGTTGCTCACTTACAAGATAAGCCAAGAGTTTCTTACAGTAATTTTTCCTTTGCTGGTGAATCTTTGTTCAATACAGGAAAGACTTGTTTTACAAGTAAATTTAACAGCTAAACCACTTGATTATTCTTGAACCAAGGGACAGGGATCCCTTTGTTCACATATCTGAGACAGTTCCACTTGCTGCAGTACTTCTAAAGATGCTTTCCATTGATAAGCTCTGTGGGTACTGTGTTTCAGAGAACTGTTCTCTTAGAGAGCACAACCCCTGGCCCTAATGCTGACACCATTGCAATTACCAGGCTACAGAATTTTCTAACTGCTCAGAGTTTAAATTTTGTGTTCTGCTCTTTCCTATGTAAAGAATCATGTAATGTGAAAACAAGGCAAAGTGGTTATTTTGAAAGTATGACAAATTTTTATCCCTACTTGCAAGATCTGAACAAAGGAACGATGCTTTGACATGGGAGTGCTGGGTGTAAGTTAACAATTCAATTAATATTTTATTGTGAGGTATAAAAGCACCACCTAGAGATGGGTAAAACCCAGGAATCTTTACATAAATGAATCAGGCAAAGAACTATTTAGTACATCCAGTGTGGAGAGGTGAACTCCTCAAATGTCCTTCAGTGGAACAGATTGTTTTTCATTGTGTAATATGAGCCAATGAAACAAACACTTTTAGACTGTGTTGCTGAATTCTTTTCTTCCCCCTCAAAAAAAGTATGTAAAAATATTAATTTTTATAAGGTTGAAATACTTTGTTTTATTAGAATTGACATATTTTACTGCAATTTTTCTTTGGGTTTAATGAAGTCTTTATAAAATAATTAAGCATAATGTCAACATCAGAATATTTTGCCTATGTTGTGTCACTGTTATGTAATTCATTTCTTTATGGTGTATTTGATACAAAGTAATAGAGGAAAACAATTTTTGAATTTGGTTTGCTCTTCAGTAGGTTTTTGTCTAATTTTTCTATCAGGATGACTTATTCTATTTCTCTAAGTCTGTATGAAAACATGTAGTTGATTCAAAAAAAACAAAATGTTGATTTTTGTTAATTTTTTTTGTTTGGTTTTTTGAGGTGGTGTTTTTGTTTTGTTTTGTTTTGTGGTTTTGTTTGGTTTTGGTTTTGGTTTTTTGCCAGAAATTCTGTTTTAACAGAGCCTTCAAAGTCTTGTCCTAGCTGGGTCCAAGCCTGAACTCTCAAATTCTCCACAGGCTGCAGTTGCCATATTCTAACCCCTTTTACTCAACATTTTTGAGCAAATTGAAAAGCTCCTGCCTAAAATACTCCTCATTCTTAGGATGTTTCTGGCAAAATTCTCAATTTAGCTTTTTTTTTTCCCAAAGCTCTAATTTGTATTTGTTTAACTTTGTCAGAGCTGCGGTTCCTGTAGGTGGAACTGACCACACCATTATCTTCAGCAAAAGTCTCTCTGAAGTTTCCCAGGGATTCAGTGACAATCTGTATTCAGATTAAGGTGCTGTGATGGGCCTAAATAAACCCCTAATTGGAAAAGTCCTCTACAAAATTGGAAAAGCTTTAGAAAAAATAAAGCACAAAATGTTTGATGTTTGCACTGCTGCTCTAGTTAGAAGAGTGTTAGAGATTACTTTCCCTATTAGTATGTAAACAACATATTATTGGGCTCTCACTTTTTATTTTTAAAAATAATTGGAATCTCCCTGGGTATGTCTTTCCTAGTGTTCCTGGCTTGAATAAGATTAATTATTCTCAGTGCTGCAATTCATGCAATTCATGAATTGTAAAATAGAAGTGTGAAATGATGGTGATATTCCTCTTTCTTCATTTGTGTCATCTTCAGCCTGAAGACTTAGACTATTCCTCTACTCATCCCAGATGGACTTTTGTCCTGCTGTCCTAGCTCAAAGTAGCCTTGGGATCAGACTTCTCTGGGTGGGTAGAGTGTGTAAGAAAACCAAAGAAGCATTTAGGCTCAGTTTTGGTTTTCTCCTAGTTTGGTAGGAAATCATAGAATTTAGGGGTTGGAATGGATGTTACAGACCATCTAGTCCCAACCCCTTGCCCTGGGCAAAGACGCCTCCTCGCTAGACCAAGTTGTTCAAAGCTTCATCCAGCCTGGCCTTGAACACCACCAGGGTCGGGGCAGCCACAGCCTCCCTGGGCAACCTGTGCCAGTGTCTCACCACCCTTAGAGTGAAAAACTTTTTTCTCACATGCGACCTAGACTTTCCCTCCTTCAGTTTGAACCCATTACCCCTTGTCCTATCATTGCAGTTCCTAACACAGAGTCCCTCTCCAGCTCCTTGTAGGCCCTTCAGATATTGAAAAGTTGCTCTGAGGTCTCCACACAGTCTTTTTTTCTCCAAAATAATTGTGTATAAACACAATTATTTCATTCCATCTGGTTTTTCTCCAAATTCTTCCACTGTGCTTCTTGCAGTTTCCTTTGGTGCTTGTGACAAAAAGTTCAAGACCACCAAAATAATTTTTTTACATTATAAAACCTAATGGTTACCTATTGAACCTTCTAAAGATGGCAGTGCTTTAGGTAACAAAATTGTGACCTCTCAAGGTCAAATTAGGGTCCAACGACATAAATTAAGCTCTTATTAGTCATATTTGGTGTTTTTTCAGCTCTGTTTAAAGAGCTTGTGAAATATTTGGTATCTGGACAATGTATGGAACTTCAAGTAAAGTAAACCAAGCCGAACCTATTTTTGCTTCCTAAAAAAACTCAGCTAATTTGTTTATATTGGAAGACCAAAGCTCTTTCTCTTTTGCTGAAAGGGAGGGTAGTGTTCATGCAATGGTTTTGTGAGATTTAACAAGGCTTAGTGTGTGACTCTTGGGCTCTGAATGCTTTTGTCTTGTCCCATGATTCTTGTTTCACTAAAACCTGAGCCAAGACTATTTCTGGTTCTTCCATCTCTAAGCAATGAGCCCATGTTTGCCATGTTTCTACAGCGAAGTAGATCCTCCAGTGTGTATTTTGAAGTGTTGAAGCACAGAGGGTGTTGACAAAATTTGAACATTTTTATATCCTATTTCATGTCACTAGTTTAGAATTTTATTTGGGTTTTTATTGGCAAAGTTGATCAGATATCAGTCACAGTCAAAGCTGCATTAATCATTTTTAACGCATCCATGGAGGATGGTGTGAATATGATAAAATAAGGCTTTTTTTAAGAATCTGACGAGTGCAAACAGATGATGGGTGACAGTGATATTTTCAGTACAAGCTGGGAAACTGCTTGCTTTTGGATCTCTTACCTCTCCTAACATTTTAACAGAAGAAGATGCAAGACAAAACCTGTCCTCCTCTGCCAATCATTTCAGAATACATTTCTCTAAAAATATTAATGTAAATATGTAGGAAAGAAATAAAAATAAAAAAAGGTCAGAGGAAGGAAACTGCCCCAGACACTGTTTTTCTATTTGTATTTAGAGAACTGTTGTGGGGGTTTTGTGGTTTGGATTTGTTGGGATTTTGTTGGGGGGTTTTTTTTCCCCTCTCCATTTGGAGCCTTGTGTGATTCTAAATACCAAAGATGTTAAAGCTAAAGGATATTTCTTGCAGTCCAGATGGTGGTGTCCACTGGTGCCTACTTAGCTAATAAGGATTAGAGGCAGACTGAGACTTTAATTTGGATATGATTAAACACTAGATTTATGCCCACTAAGTTGATGAAATGATGGAAGGCAATACAAACCTTTTCTAAGATATGAAGTAAATTGTTTTCTATAATACTAGTCCAGGCTGCAGGATAGCTGCAAAAATGCAGGAATGTACAGAACAGATTAGCTTCTGGCATGTGACTCTTTTGCTTTGTCTTCAGTGTTTTCCCCATAATAGGATATGATGGTGTTGCTCCGTAAAAAAACCTGATGCCTTCCTGTGCTACTCTGGGCTCTCCCTGAGATCTCCAAGGGTGCCTTGCTCCGTAAAAAAACCTGATGCCTTCCTGTGCTACTTTGGGCTCTCCCTGATATCTCCAAGGGTGCTATCATAACAGATACCTTATGTGCATTAATATTTGTTGAAGACTGGCTTACAGCCCTTTCCACATCTTTTTTGATGGTTAATATTGCCAGCAGCTCATGTCCACCAGAAGCAGCCCAGGAAAGTTTGTGTCTATGCCCTAATCAAAAACCTGATGCCTTCCTGTGCTACTTTGGGCTCTCCCTGATATCTCCAAGGGTGCTATCATAACAGATACCTTATGTGCATTAATATTTGTTGAAGACTGGCTTACAGCCCTTTCCACATCTTTTTTGATGGTTAATATTGCCAGCAGCTCATGTCCACCAGAAGCAGCCCAGGAAAGTTTGTGTCTATGCCCTAATCCCTGCTTCCCTGCCTGCTTTGGTAGGATCAGGTGTTTTCCTTGGTGTTGTATAATATTCCTTCTTGTACTAAATGAACCATTTTGAGGCAAAATTGATAGGGCTGCAAAATGTCAGTGGAAGTTTCCCAGGTGTTTCATTTCCATGATGGCAGAGCAGGTTTGAGCAACTGACTCTGCCTAGACTTAATCTTCGAAGTTGTTCTAAATTTGCCATAAAATACATAACCAACTCACCTCTAATCAATAAGAAGAGCCTATTTAAAATATATGCAGCTAAGGGAAACTTCTGATTCTTTGTGGTGATTCACGCTCCAAAGTATTTTCATTGTTGGAATAAAAATGGAAATCAGGAGCTTGTTGTAGAAAAGTTAATTCCCAGTGAGCAATTATCTATGTGACAAACCAACCTTGTAATTGGCACTTCTGTTGGCAATCTCCATAGAAAAAGAAAGGATTGACAGAACCAAAAGGCAGTGTCTTTTGGGGGAAAGTGAATTGTTAGCACGTTGTATGTTGATTCATGGATGAGAAAGTGCTGGACCCTAGCTCCAGCAAAAAAAAAAAAAAAAAAAAAAAAACCCCAAACCAACAAAAACCTGGCCCAGTAAGTTCCTGGTGTTCATGGCTGAGAGTAAGATCCTGGAAGTATGAAACCCAAACCCAGTCAGTGGAGGGTGCTGTAGTCTGCAGACAGCTAGTGGAAAGTGTTAGTGGAGTAAGGGGTGAAAGTTTCTGAAGGGAGTTTTGGTGCCCAAAGTTTCCTGCCAGCAGTGGAGAGCATTCTCTGTGCAGTGAGTGTAAGTAGAAGTAAAGGTAATCCAGGTTTTTCCTCTCTTACATGGAAAATTTTTCATTTAAAAAAGAAGTAAGAAAAGGGTGAGAAGTAAATATTTTTGGCTGAAAATAGGAAATGGTTGCATTAATCTTTGCTGCATCCACTGATGAAAATGCATACTGGCAGTAAGATTGCAGTCTGGATATCCTGGGATTGCTGCCATCCTTGTTCCTCTGTACAGAAACACCCCTAACAAATCTTGTTGCCCCTCACTGAAAGGAAAAGAAAGCCTTGCCCCTACCTCTTTCTTTGGACAGAGCAAGAAACTAGAGAGAAAAAGTGCACTCTGTCAGCTGGAGCCTTACCATGTCCAACCTGATTTTGTCCCTGCTGTTGCTCATTATAATACAGGATTTTCCAAAGGCTCTGGTCCATTATCCTGGCCTCACTGGCAATTGCTAAAAGAAGCAAGGAGGAGACAGAGCAATGATCTTTGACCCAGGCCATGGAGGAGGCTGGTGGTGAAGTGGGAGTAAAACCTAGATCTCCTGGTCTGCTCTCCCATCCTAGAAGCAACAATTCCCACTTTCACTGCTTCTATCTGGTGCCTTTTCTAGTGTTAAGACAGTTTCGAAGGTCCATTTTACTCCATTCTATTAGAAGCTGCTAAATTATATTTAGCTTTCATTTATTTTTATTGCTCAGTGCTATTTTTAAGTGCATGTTTTCTGTTCAGGTTCTGTCATAAATGCCATTCCATTAGGAAGCTCCTGCTGCTCATGTAGTTAGCCTAGCCAATGTGAACATCCTAGCAGACAGTGTGAACTCTGCTCTGACAAGCTATAACACCAGAGCCCTGTGCTTGGCTTTCTCTGTCATCACATCCATGTGCTCTCCCTTGACTTCTATTGGCCACTGGGGGATGTGAAATGAAAAACTACCTGGTTGTGAATTATGACAGTAAAAGTTTATAAGCTACTAAAATGAAGTTATAGCACCTTAGGAGCTCAGGCAACTGGCAGTGTTAACTGATATGTTTCAAACTCTCTCTGAGATAAGGCTCCAAAAGGAAGAGCACAGGCAGAGGTGAGGTGGTGCTGCTCTGGGACAGGCACAAAGGTAACGTGGCATGGAGAGAACTGTGCAGGAGTTGGGGGAAACTGCTGCACTGATGGCAGTTGTGCTCTGTAAATCCCAGGAGAGCTAAAGGCAATGGCTTTGAAAAGAAACGTGTTTTCATTCTAAGATTAGGAAGGAAGAGTTAAATGTAAATACATATGTGTGTGTTTGGGGGGTGTAATCCTTTGACTGCTGTCTCTCCTGTGCTGTGGAACTGCTCTTTCTCTCTAACTAGAAAAACAAGCTAAGGATGACATTCCATGGCTAAAGATGGCATTAATGGCCAAAAGATTGTTTAAGGCTGTCAGGTTTGTATGGCACAGCTGTGGCCAAGGCTGGTTTTCCTCATCTCCCCTCGAGGTCATTTTGAGGGTGAGCAGCCACACTCTTTAGATGGGCAGGATTTGATACCAGGCTTTGCTGGAACAAAGAAAGGTGACTTTGGGCACATTGATGGTAGTGTTTTAGTTCAGATCCCGAGTGTGCTTTTAATCTGAAACTCCTGATCATCTCTGATTTGCATCACATCACAAAAACAACTGCATTCATTTTGGATGGAACTAAACAACAAAAAAATGCTTGTGCCTAATACATTCCAGCTGACAGTGGGAGCTGGTCTGATGTGAACCCCCCTGAGCTGTGGATAGTGTGGATATTGCATTCTCAGCACCAGCTATTTCACACTCTATATTTCTTCATTAATTGCTAATGAAGACAGTCTATGTGCCTTCTTCAAAGGCAATAAATATCCTGTATTCCCAAATCATGTAAATGGTCATTACAGCACTGAATAGGTCTCTGATATTCTGTAACTTCAGTTTCTACTGTAACTTTTTTCACCTTGATTTTATATTTCTGCTGTAGTTGATTTGGTACTTCAGGTACTTTTTGTATTCAAATGCAGACTGACTGGGGCTGACTTTGTTTTTAAGTATCTTGATTTCCATAGTTATTTACCACCTGAGCTTGTTGGCAGGCTGGTTGCAAGGCACAACATAGAAAGCAATACAGTTGCAAACTGGAGCCCTGTGGAATACAGGCAGGGAAGCCTCTAGGTGCATATAGGTGGTACTGTCCTCTGCTGAATGGAGTTTAAGCTGTCAAAACATCCCAGATGCTATTGCCAAGATTCTTGGTAGAGAAAGGTTTGATTCATGCAAATAAACACTGAATGCAAGAGGAGGACATGTTGCAGACTCATGGCTAAACACAGCTCTAAAGAAAATGTCAAGTGGCATCTTGGTAATGGAGCACCATCCAAGGCACTGGGCAAATGCTTTCCAAGTTTTAGGCTTTTTTAAAATTATTTTTATTAAGAAGATGCTATTAAAAGCATTGGCTATATTAACAAGGATTTCTACTGACCCTCTTAATTCTAGCTCTAATATTCACATTTGACATCCATTTAGCTGTGTGCACAGGATCCAACAGAGGGAAGATGGCTCAGGCATTACAGTAGTGGCTGTGCAGAGTTAGGTTTTCCAGTACACTTCAGACTTATTAGGAAATTTCTTTATTTTCTTTAGATCTCTATTGCCTGTCTGCAAAGCAGGAGCAAAGTACACTGTAGACTGAAAAATCCAGAGATGCTGTGAGAATGAAGTCTGTATAAATAGCTGCAGGGGGGTTCAGAGCACCTGCTGGGATTGTGTCTTACACAAAGTTATCTTTGTGTCTTCCATGTGAGCCATGTTTCATGCTGCAAGGCAAACTAATTCTGCTTCAAATGTCTGCTCTACCAGGCAACTGGTTTCCACACTTGCTGCATGAAGGTAAATTGGAGAGATTCTTCTTCTTCTTAGCTTCCTTAATGATGGTGAACACCCTGGGGTTCTGGACCATTGCACACAGGTATGTGTGAGAAAATGAAATCTTGATGTTTCATTTGTAGGGACAGGTAGAAATTCTTGCAAAGTCTGTAAACTAGTGTGTAATAAAGAACTGGTAGTGATAGATCATATGTTATTGTTCAGACTTTAGTACTTTCCCTCTGCCTTGAGGAGAGAGATTTCACAGCAAAAATTGTGGGAAGGTTAAAAAAAGTCATGTGCAAGTGGTATTTGCTCTTAGACATTGAGAGGCAGTACTATGGAAATCCTTTGGAAAGCTTGATGAAACAGGGGTTTGATGATGACAGAAAACTTCCAAGGGCAGTGCACTAAAATCTCTGAGGAAAAAGACAAATTTATTTTCTACATTTCTTAAAAAGACATGGTACAGGTATTGATAACATCTACATCCAGATTGGCACTTCTCATCCTGAAGTTCTGAAAGGTTCTAGGAAAACGTATATCACTGTCCTATATTTTTGGCTGCTAAGAATTCCAGGACTCAAAGATGCTAAATTGCAACATATTGCATATAAACAAAGATGAAGCTAATACTGGAAAGGATGATTATTTTGGTATTTTCCTTCCCTATCATCTCCCCCAGATACAACAATCTGCATCAGGATTACATCAATGAATTCAGAGGAACCTTTCCTGAAGAAAATCTTTTGAAGCATGAAAAAGTCATCAAGCATTATGATGCTATCCTGGAAAGTTCTCCCATTTTATCTCCTATGGAGAAAACCTGATACAATTTCACCTTTGTTTAACTAATTTTTGATTGTGTTACCCACCAGCTTTTAATAATAGATCACCTACAGAACTTAAGTGGAACTGCTAATGTATTTATGAATTATCTGATGAATAGAATGCTATTTATAAGTTTGTGAAATAGCATTCAGCATAGGATTTGGCCTTGGAGGAGGCTACAATGTCACAATTCACACTGAGGACTAGGGGAGCTCAGTGCTTGGCATGGTTGGTGGAGAGAGGTTTTTAATGTCTATATGGAAATAGGTATCACATGTATTTATACTTACTAATAGTTCAAAATGAATAAACATGTACACATTTGTTTAGCAAATTACTTTGTGATATTATCATTTATTAAGTGGTTTTGGAGTCTGGTATTGGCTGGTTGATGGAAGGTGGGAGAAGTGTGTGCTGTTCTTGGCTCTGCTGCAGATCTAAAATGTCACTAAAATGGACACAGTCTTGATAACCTTCTTTGCAAATTGCTTTCAGATCTACCAAAAATATACTAGAGACTGCATATAGGAGAAGAACTATGTAATAAAAGGGTAAAATCTAAGGTTTGCTTTTAACACCTAATGTTTTATTATTATTTTTACCTGTGAAAATAACAGCAATTGGTAACCACTTACATCAAGAACAGGAGAACAAGAAACTTAACTTTATTTTCTAGTTGTTTTCTCTGCTACATTCTCAGGGTTAATAATCCCAAACTTCCTAGAACCAGTGTGCTGCTCTCTTTTTTTTTTTTTTCTCAGAACTCTAATTGTGAGACTAGATGACAGCAGATAATAGAATGCAGATATTGGTTATTGCAGTTGGATTGTCTGATGAAGATCATTCTGCAAGGAAAAAAAAAAGATGAGTTAACTCTCTGGGTAGGACTTTTCAGGCATGGAATCATGCAAGAGAGGCTTTCAGCAATGAAGGAAGCAGTTGGGCATCCTTTATAGAGAGGTACTCTGGAAGACAGGGGTTAGAATGGGCTTTGGGATGAATAGTTGACTACTGAAAGCTCTCTGCCTTCTTCACATAGGCTAGAGGAATGCTTTTTCTATCAGATTTAATAAAGAATTTGGCTGTTTAGATGGATGGCAAAAGAAAAGGGGGCACTGATTGCTGGATTTTGACTTATTTCAGTTGGTGGTGCAGAGGAAGCTGCATGCAAAAGTCTATCAATCATGCTGGCTGTTATGACAGAGCAATTTAGCAGTTATAGCCACCAGACAGGGGAGGCTTCTTGAACTGCAGCATCTGGGACTCCACACGAAGCTGATGGAATCCTTTGTATGTTCAGAGCACTGCCTCAGTTTTATAAATCTTCTACCAGCACACAGTGAAATCACTGTAAAGGACCCTAGGTTTGGTCTTGCCTTGAAGGAAGCTGCTTTTCACATCTGGTTTAATACATTAGAAAAAATTTGAGGACAGAAAAAATGAGATGTGTGTGCTCATGAAATGATGAAATAACAGCTGGAAATTGTTAGGATAACTTTCTTTTGTTCAGCATTTTGTTGATGTGTGGCAGTTTTCATGGGAGATAACAAAGCTTTCAGAACTGTAAGAACTAATAGCCCGTGTTTGAGGTCACCTGTTGATGTTCTGTGTTGCTTTGCACAAAGATGTGCATGTCTTAATCCTCACCATGAATGATTATAGTTTTGAAATGTGTTGTGGAAAAGATTTCCTTCTACAAGAGGTTAGGAGTGATCAGAAACATCCCAGTTCAGTTTTCTATTTGAATACTGCTTAAAATTTTCTAAATCTTCTCCCAGCACAGAGTGAAATTAGTATAAAGAACTCTAGATTCAGTCTTGACTTTGGAAGAAGTTGCTTTGTGCAGCTCTGGTTATAACTCTTTGAGTAGGTGCTGTGCTCAGCAGAGGTCATTACTAACCTAGAATAGCCAGATGGATTGCTGATTACTCCTGCTACAGTTTTGGGGGGTTTTTTAATGGTTAAATGTGGTTTACACTGTATTTATCAGCGTACATACAAAACCAATGCAAGTTCTGTCCCAGGCAGTTCGTTGAGCACCTCAGGTCTAAATGCATGGGACACTATTTCGAGTGCAGGAGGGTGAAGAAAACTCACTAGAGAGGATTAAGATCTCCATCTGTTAGGTTTGCACTGATGATAAAACACATGCTCCCAGTTGGAACAAGATGCATTAAAAGAGCAATTTCACTTCGACTGCCTAGCAACAATGTCATTGAGCACCTGCAATAGTTTAAACATTAAGCATAATTGGCTTTGCTTGACATAAATCTGTAGTTTTGTAAATAAGAGCAGTTGAGTTTCCATGTAATACCAATTAGCTATAAGGAATGCTTTGTTTGCTGAAGCCTGCAGCTTTGTGGAGGAAAGAGGGAGTTGTTAAGACTCAGCAGTAGTAATGAGGATGTAGAACTCAGATCAGATGTTACACAGGCTTGGAGTGTCCTTGTGCAAGTTATTTAATCTGTTTCACTCAGATTCCCTAGGTATGAAAGGAAGAATAACATTTAGAAGTCTTTTTGTTTGGTAAAGAACCCTGAGAATATCTGATTAAAATACCCTGGAGGTAATTTAGCAGCATTCAGCTGAGCTGTCTAGGTCTGTGCTGGATTTCCTTTCCCTTCTTTTAGTTGAAACCAATATTGTACCTTGAAAGTTCTTGTGAATTTTCCATATTCACTCACTTTCTGCCAGTGATGGAAGGAAGAGGTGTATGTTCAGTTCCTGTGGGAGCTCTGAGCTGGAAAGATGAGATAGGAGAGTGCCTTGCTGGTGGCTCTAGAGCAGAGCTGCAGAGCACAACTCAAGCTTTTAGACTTCAGCTTGGTGTCTGTTAGAACATGTACTAGATTTGCCTTGGCAAGGACAAATGCAACTACCTTCCAGAGGATATTTTGAAAATCTGCTTTTATTTCATCTTATAAAAATAAATTCACAAGTCTCCTCATGTTGTCTGTTCTGAATAGAATAAAAATACCTTTTCCTTTCTGTCTATGTGGTCTCTAGAAAGTCTCATCATAGGAGTCATATCCTGTTGCTGTAATACTTTAAATTATTCTGGTTTCAGTCTCTGTCTGTAATTTTAAATATAGATCTTGATTGAGGGAAGGTTAACATCTGAACCTTATGCAGTCTACTAGTATTGGTGCTGACTCTTTAAAGTTCGTTAATCAGTTCTAATACTCAGTGGAGTGAAAGGAATTGCTCTGACAGTGATTTTTCAGTGTTTTGAAGATATTTCACCTCTACAGAGTACTGGATATTACACCCTAAGTCTACCAAATTGTAGATACAATCTGTGTATTTTTAGGGGGGATTCATGATCTCCAAAAGAAAATTAGCAGAATTTTTTTAATATTTTAAATGTTTTAGAAAATATTTTTAATTTTTAAAGGTTTAAAATATTTTTTAAATGCTTTATATTTTTTAACATTTTTTATGACCAACATCTTTTCCAACTTTGGTTTTTGTTTGGTTTTGTGGGGTTGTTTTGTTATTCTGGTTTGGGATTAGCTTTTTTTGGTTTTTTTGATTGTTTTCTCCTAGCCTAAATAAAGAAATTGAAGTATGTATACCTCCATTTGGCTAAGGAGTAGTCCACCACCTTTCCAAATGTTCTTATATGGAGACAAAATACTTTTGTTCCTATCATCCAACACTTCTGAAAAAATGCACAAGTCTAGAAAATATTGCAGATATTAGCTTTACATTTTTGAGTGGTTTAGGCTTCTTTCCTATTAATATGGGAATCTCCTGCTCAAGTGTTTTTGCTATCACATCTGGAACAGCTTAGCTTTTAACAGAGGTTTTGAAACTGATCTTTGTATACCCAGCGGAGTGTGCTGACTAGATGGAGCTGAATGCAGGTGTGAATATCTTCTGAATTCTCCTTTTATTATGGAAATATATATATTCTTTTTCCTTTCAGGTCAGAAGAAATGTTTTGAAAGCTGAAACACTTAACAAACAACCAAAAAAACCCCAATCACTGAGGAGACAGGAGGACACCAACAGAAAAACAAACCTTAAAGCAGTTGGTGTTTGTCCTAACTGCTTTGTAGCCTGGTAAAAAGCATCTTTTGAAATCACATCCTGAATGTTTTCCTTGTCATGTCGTGTGAACTGCAGAAAGATCACTGATGAGGGTGGGGGGAGTAGTTATAGTAGCACTTAGTGAAAAGGCACAGCAAGTTAGCTCAGTTTTGGGTTTTGCATGGTCAGTGAAGGTGGGATGAAGATAGTGTCTATTTAGCTGACAGAAAGAAGCAATCTTTGATACCAAACAAAATCATCAATTCAAAACTGGTGTTGAATAGTAAACTAAAAGTTGCAGGAGGATCCTGCCTGCAAGTGAATCCAGCATTACATGCAATTCTGAATTTCTTTACCTTGGCTCATAAAGTTTTGCTGTTGTTTGGAAATTGTTCCTTTTTTAAAATATTCAGGTGAAACACCTGAGAGATTTTAATATCATGCTGACAGAAAACCCCCTCGACAAGCATTGTTGCCATTCATAAAGACCTGTCATTTAGTGGAAACGTTCTTTAAACTTCAGCTGTTTGTAAACTGAACTTTAACAGTGAGAATATTGTATAAAACCTTAGGCAGCCTTACATATTTTGTGAAAAAGAGCTAGGGAATGTCTGAGTCTTTAAGGAAGAAACTTCATTGCAGAGACCCAAGTACAGAAATTCTCCAGGTCTTGCAAAAATAAGAGAACAGAGCAAACCATACCAAGAGGGATGGAAGGTGATTATGAGATATTTGCAAATGGTGTTGCTTCATTATGGTGTTGCATCATTCCTTGAAGCTTTTAGTGGCTGCTTCTTGCTTGAGGTTGGAAATTCATGTTTATGAGAATAGGTGAGAGTGGATGAAGGTCTTGTCTGTTAGATCACACAGATGTTAAAAAAGGACTAAATACAATGGCAGGGAGGGCACACCTAAAGTACCTATTTCTTGTATTTATTTTTTAAAACACTTGACCAGAAAAGGGTACCCTTGTAGTTCTTAAAAAAAAAAAAAAAAAAGAGTATAACTTACTAAATCCACTGCTGCTTCTCTTTTCAGTTCCAATGTGAATTACCAGTCGAATGATTCCTGCCTTTGCAAAGTTTGTTCATCTGATTAATGGTGAAAATGGACTCTTCTCTGATCACTTATTTCACTTAACAGTCCTTGTTGTAGTGAGAGTTAACTAAATCAGGGTGATTTTGGTTTGATTCTTTCCCTCCATTTCCATTTTCATGCTCTCTTCCTATGCACTCAGAAATTGTTACACCTATCTTCAACATTCTTTAGAAAACTGTATTTTTACTTTCTTCAAGCCTTTTTAAGATGCAGTGAGTTCCAAATAGCCACTTGCACAGATGCTCATAAATGTTTTGAGGTGGTTTTGTTTTGTTGTTTGTTGGGGTTTTTTTAGATCCCTGTGCAGTTCTGACATAGGCTCAGGCATGTAGATCCTTCAGGAATGCTCAGAGAGAGTGGCCCAATTTAAATTATCTATTGAATGCTGAAACACAAATTGCACATGAAATCCCCAAGCTTCAAGGGTCTCTGGCAGGTCACATCCTACCAGTCACTCAAACACTTAGTCAGTGCTACCCCCATGCACCTATGAAACTGAGGCTGTTTGACACCTCTGAGAATATTTCTCATGTTAGATCTGTTGTAAATGAGCACATGGTCCAGAATAATTAATGGTAACACTTCAGTCCTTTTTTGACAGAGTTGTGTTTCTTATGCAGTTTGTGCTGGTCTGTCTATTTAACTGCAATCAGCCATGCCTGAAAGACAGGAAAGAACAAGACGGACAAGTGTGTCAGTGAGTGAACCTCTTTTCTGTAATTAGAAATGCACAGGGAATAAATTATTCTCTAATTCAAGCTGTCCAGCTCACACTAATAATAACAACTCAAGAAGCAATCTGTTTATAAAAATTAAAACTGAATTTGTGAGACTCCTTAGTGCAAGACAGGATTTACTGTGTAGCCCTGTTCTGGTTTATCATGCTTAAAGGGCTCTACCAAAGCCATGTGGGTGTTTCAGGCCAGAGCACACAGAGGTTGCACATGTGAATTTTTCATCACACATGATTAGCTAAAACCATATCACAGGTAAACAGAGCAACTCTGGGCCAAAATATTCCCTGCTAAATTAGTGGCTGAGAAGGAATAAGTGCCACAGAATAAAGGTGTGAGCAAACTTGGTCAAAGCCTTTTCTTTGTTTTCTTCTGTGGACACTTTTTAATGCTTCTCCATTCAACTGTCCTCTGGCTTTGTGGGCAGAAGCTTTTCTGGGGAGGATCCTCAGCAATGTCTCAAGAGTTCTTGCTTTGTTTACATAAATATAATTCCTAGGGTCTGACAATTCTTGGAGCTTAGTTGTATCTCCAAAGATTTGATTTAAATGACTCCATAGTAGGCCTTGCAATTTTCAAACCATGATAATATTAAAATTGTAGGTATCAAACTCATTCTGAAGGGTCTGTCTTACTATCACAGCCTAACACTGTAGGCTAAACTCTTCCTTCTCCAGGCTCTAGGGCAAAGAGACTGGGTGGGATTTTCAACACTCGGGTCCCAAAATGTTTGGCTCAAGGGATTTTAACTGTTTCTTGATATTTTTGCTATTATTTTCTCCTAAACTTCCAAGTTTGCCATAATTAAGGCCTATGTAATTGTAGCACTTGATTAAGATGCAGAAAGCTGAGCACTGGAGAGTGCAGAGCCCTCTTACTGGACTTCAACGCGGAGTCAAATGGAGATGTAACATTTTGAGGGTGGAGAGAGGTGGCAGAGAACTAGTCTTCCTGCATCGAGGCTGAAAATGAGAGTGAACAGTCTCCATTTCAAACCTGGGAAAGTAATCAGGTCTCAGGATTAGATATGTTACTTATCCTCCTTGAGAGCCAAAAGCCATAAAGAAACTGCTCAGCATTTGAACAGCTGTCATAAAGCATCCCTGACATTTGTAAGCAATCTCCGATCTCTGGATGGAGAGTCATGATAGTAACTCTAATTTTTGGAAGGCTGAGATGTACACAATGAATTCTGTCTGTCAGACAACATGCTGCAGGAGACAGCAGTGACTGCCACAAGTCAGCCTAACAGGTAACAATCTTTTTATTATTGTGAAATCTCAGCAAATCACTTTACCCATTTTATTCTCCATACAAAGCATATGTATCATGGGCAACTGCTGATCTGAAAGTGCAGAGGAGATCAAGGGAAGGGAACAAAAGCTATCTAGGTTTTCTGGCACACTTGTGTATATACATCACTTCAAAATGAGTAGAACAAGCTTGAAGAGTCACTGTCCAGTAATTCAGAGTGCCTAATTAATTTAATTGCAAACCATGAAATTCTCAAATTAGTTTATTATTCAAATATATTCATGCACTTCCCTCCCCCAGGGCTCTCCCCCTAAAAAAACTGCCTTTTCAGTGCAGCTCTGTTCTGTGAGCATCTGAAATCTGAACAAAAGAATATCCACAGTGTCAGACCACTCATCCTTCTAATGGTGTCTGAGGGGGGAAAATAAAGGACAAAACACAAAACCCTTCTGGTAAACCCTTCCAGGCTGAAGGAGTTACCCGTAGTTCTGCATTTCTGCTTGCCCCAATAGCTTCTGTAACTAATCAGAATACAAATAATAACTAAACATAATGCTAATTGTCAGTTTGACATGTTGTACTGAAACGTGAGATTCAGGTACTTGGTTTCAGTCTGTATTTGTTTTCAGCATCTTTCTGCTAGTGCTTTTGCTCTTGGGTTTTTTATGCCTTGCTTTTTGAAGTCCAAGGTGAAGTCAGCTGTGGGCCAGACAATTCACTGATCAGGTTTCTACAAGTAGTAGGAAAGGGATTTGGGATGGAGGAGAAAGAATAAACTCACACATCACCTTCACAGAGTGCACACTCTTCAAATATTACTTTGTATGAGCCACAGCTGCCCTTCCCTTGGCTTTGTAGTTCAACATCTAACATCAGGGAGCTGTGCTAACGAAAGAAGGTGGGGACAGATCTGGTGATTTTTGTGGTGTAACCTCTCATTACAAGAGAGAAGTAAGTCATAAGCTATTGGAGCTTGTGCTTTTTGTGCACAACATAGACACACCGTTGATTTGAAGTTTGCTTTAGAATCTATTAGTAGGAAATTCCTTCCATTAAAAATAGGATGATCTCTTTCCTTTGAGTCATAGTAAGGAAGACCCTTGGGTCTCCCTTGATGGCAGAGTTTGGTCTGGCTTTTTGTCTCCTGGGAAAATAAATAAAAATGAGTTGCTGCAAATATCTCAGCTCCCTACACCTTCATGTGAACTTAAACCTCTCAAATGACCTGACCTCAAAAGAAGGATGTGTAGAAATAGCCTTCCTGGTATATTTTGGGGTTTGTTTTTGTTTTCCTTCGCCTTCTCCAGCTTTCATCCCACCAGTGCCCTCAAGCTTTGATATGAAGAGCACCCCATGGTGTTACAGATGTTCTCTTGCTATTTCTGCTCTTTCGGTTGCTTTTGACTGGCAGCTTCTCGGTGGCCTTGTGCTGGCATCTCTGCTCCTGCTCACCTTTCCTCTCACCTGTTATGGCACAAGGGTATTTTCTGCCTGCCCCGTGGCACACCACACACTAATCCAGGCTTCCCTCACATCTCCTCAGAAGTAATTCTGCTTTCCTGGCTCCCTCTGAGGATCTGTCCCCCAGCCTCGCTCGGTGTTGCATTATTAAGCATCGAGGAGACACCAAGTGAACTTGGTGGAAACTATTCAAAGAGTGTTTCTCTCTCGGCGTGTGATCTGCTGTTCCCCTGCTCTCAGGTTTCCTCCCACACGTGCATCTGTGTGCATGGGGAGTTTGATTTCTGCTGGAACCCTCACTCCCCACGCCCTTGCAGCCTCCCTGCCCTGTCAGACCCTCTGGCCCTGTCCCTGCAGGAGATGTGTCTGCGCTGCATTCGAGGAACAGGGAGGACATCCAGTGGTCACATGGGTTATAATTAATTACTCCTGATCCCGTCAGGAAGATCAAATTTCCAAGCTTTCTTGTTTTCTCAGCGTTTGACTTGTTTTTCATCATAGCTCATTATGCTGTAAAGTGCCTGACAGAAGGTTGGGATGACTTGTTTTCTTTCGTCTTTTTCTTTTGCTTTCCCCCTATGTGATGTTGCTTCGTATCTATCAACAACAGAAATCAGGAAGCTGAGTCTCTCGCAGACGAATATCTGGGGATATCTTTTAATTGCTTTTCAAATTGAGCATTTGGAAGAAAGAGGAAAGAAAATATGAGCTATTCTTTTGACTGCATAACACTAGAATAACTGATAAATAAGTGTTATTGCTCGTGGTGACAGGGAGAGGGGTTTTTTTTAAAAAAAAAGTGATGACAAATAATCACAGCTTAAACTTTTTCTACAACTTTTTCAAATTACCTCATGCATAATTCATGTGTGCCTTGGTTCCTCTGTAATGAGGCTGAGAGGAGCAGCCTCCTTCCCTTTTCTGAGCCTGGCAGTGATCAGATTCAGTCCCTGCTCATCGTGGATGCAGAGCCTCCCCTTTTCTGGCTCAGTGGAGTTTTTTCTGCAGTGATTCTGAACGGGGTAGGTTTTTAAATATACAAATAAAAATAGACCTGTGGCTGTCCTGATAAAGCATAACAGTGAGTTCCAGGCCTTTACATCAAGAGGATGCAAGATGCTCCTTCCCCTGCTCTGTTTGATTGCTGCTTGGTGTATAATCCTGCAGATGACCCAACTTTGCCCACTTAGTAAGTCCAGAAATGGCATGAGCTGATCTGTTGGTTAGTAGCATCAGAACAGCAAAATCTCTGTCTGCTGTGCAACAGCATGGCCAACTTTGCTCCCTAGTTTTGTTCAGAAGTATTAAAATAGAGTATGAACCCTCCAAGGATTGAGAGAGCACATAAAAATCTGAATTAATTTTTGAATTCATTCATGATAATTTTGTGTGATATTACTATATTCCTCTTAGTCCACCTGATGCCGGAAACACTTTTTATTTTGTTGTCAAGTTACAAATTAATTTAAACAATGTGATTGCTCTTCTGCTGTTTTCTGTTTCCACAATGAGGTAAAATTTGTGGAAGCTGTGGGAGAAATTCTAGTAAAGGTCACTGGCCTGATCATAAAATGTCTTTAAAAGTTTTATGATCCTTTAATAGAGTGCTATTGGATAATTCCTCCTGGAAAAGATCTGGCTCTGTAATAAAGCCTTTCAAAGGAGCACAGACACTGGTGCAGCTCTCAGCAACTCTTTTCCCCATGTTTGTGTGTGGTGGCAGTGACCAGCCAAAATGCTTTAAACATTTGGAATAAATTTGATGCACAAATGAAGTAAGAGAGAAGTAATGGATTTTAAGTGTTACCTTGGTGAAAGAGTATGACCATTTCAACAAGGAAAATTCTTATACAAGAAAAACATTTATCTAAAATCCATTTGTCATCTGAGCATAGTGAGTTATCTCCACTTTATTTGTGAAGTGATAATTGCCTTGTTCTAGCGTGCCATGATGGTTACATCTCAACAAATCCTAAATTTTGCCTGAGTGATGGAGACAGTGGGAAGGGAATGCCAGACTAGAAAAGCTCTGGTGTTCTCTCATTTTCTGTTCTTCTCTGCCTGGTATTTTCCCATGTAAATTCATCTTCGGTCTCTGCTTCAAAAATATGGATAAATAAGCTAAATAATGGCTGTGACCAAATTTATATCAGAAGTGAACATTTACATAGCCTAAATTTTAAAAACTTTCTCTTTAGGCCAGCCCTGTGCCCTTTATTGTCTGGTGGAAATCACCAACTAGTGAATTGTTCCTATTGATACCAAGTTGTGAAGCAAATCCATTTCAAAGCTCTGAATAAACGTTATGTGCATGGGGGGTTTTATCATCTTGCTGACAATGTAGTAGTGACCATTATTATTATTTCCTTAAAATAAAATGGAATTTAAGCCATTTGAGAGGGTGCTGAGGAAAGCTCAGGGCTGTACATCCTGTGTACCAAGCCATTAATCAGCTCAGTAGCAGAGCTGAGGCTCTGTGGCAGTTCACCTGTTTCCTCCTCCACTCCTTTCTGGGGGAGCTGCTGCCTCTACTTAATGTCTCCAAACAACCCCCAGTAATGTGCATTTGAAGCTGTGCCAAAGGAAAGTGGAGCAGTGTTTGACAGTAGCAGCAGATAGCATGAAGATAGGAGATTTTTTTGTTTGGTTTTTTTTCATTTCTTGAGATGAGCCTTTCCGTTTTTGCTTGAAGTTTTGCTTGATTAATGTATTCATTAAAGAGGAGTGACGGTAATGATTAAACAAAAACATCTTTAAAATGCAGAGTTCATTTCAACCCATTTGGTTTTGTTGCACACAAATTGGATTGGCATTGCATCCTGCACAGCAGGTACTCCACTTGAAATCAAAGACAGATGCTTTTATAGGATTAGAAAGGATATCTTGAGGGGTGGAGGAAGAGATTGAGGTTGGGGGCTTCTCTTGCTTTTTCTGGTACTTTTTAGCACTAATGGTAAATGAATAATGATAATACTGCTGTTTTGTCTGCCTCGAGGACTAATAATATTGTTTGCTTACAATTAAAAGGAAATAAAATTTTCATTGTAACTTGAATTCTGAGCAAATCAAGAACACTTAATTGAGGTTCTTTCCCTCATAAATAACTAACGGCACCTGAGTGTGTTTGAATTTTAATGCTAAATAGCTCTGAATGAAAATATTTGACTGCTGAGTCATGCCAGGCTGCCACATGCATTTTTGTCATTTTTTTTAAATTATCTGACACTGTATGTCTTTTAAGAGCTTCACAAGTTGCTTAAGCTAGTCTTTGCTCAAATAGAAACCTCTTGAGGGAGCTGCAGCTTGCAGGGGATTGTAGTTGGCTAAAATTAATGCAGTGGAAGCACATCTGAGAGGTCTCAAAGAGTGTTGTGTGCAGAACTGCTGAATGATCCTCCTCAAATGTGCTGCAGCCAGTTGACTTCTGCAGAGGGGGAAAGGTCTAGGATCACTTCTATGGGTCTGGCAGTGCCTTCCAGTTCAAATGCCATTTTGGCTGGTCTTTGAGAGGTTTGATCTATGAGAGTCATGAGCACTATGAAAATCAAGCTTTGGTGAAGTGTAGTCTTGAGCACCCAGATCTCATTTGTCAGCACACTGTGAGCCAGCATTTCCCACAAAACATTTTGAGATCATTTGGCATTAAAATCATATCCTCATGTTGGCTTTTGGGGCTCCTGAGTCGGAATACCTTCCTTGCAATCTGCTGTGCCAAATCATCTGGTACTTGTGCACATTATAGCTTTTCTGGTAGTGGTTACTGTAGCTTACACTGTTCACTGTCTTCCATGTTCCAGGTTACTGTAGCTTACACTGTTCACTGTTTTCCACGTTCCGTCCTACATTTATGGCTTTACAAAGTATTTTTTATTTAATATTTTTAAGACACAATTCAAAGATCTTCTTCTGTCTTTTGACACTCCAAAGCATCACAAGCATTGGGTTTTCCCAACAAAAATATAACATTCCTTTTTCATTTTAAATTCAGTATTGTTTTTAGTCAAGCCTTAGCCTCACCTGTACAGAGGATAGTTGAAGGGAGGAGCAGCTTGTTGAGAATATTCAATATTTTTGTTAGTGTCACTGTTAATTTCCTTAGTGCATCCAAAGATTCAGATTCCATTCAGGGTTCACTTCTCTGTGTATTGTTCAAATACAACAGATGGAGTGTCTCTAACCTCAGGAACTTGTTGCTGCCTTATGAAACAATGAAAACAGAATTCTGAGAAACAAGAGAGAGATGTCATGTACCCCAAGCAATTAAAATTTTTCTTCAGCTAATGTCATTCGATAATATCATTTCATGTGATTTGAGTTTCATCTCAGCTGTTGGGGAATAGTGTCAGTTCTAGATCATGAGAATCATGACTGCAATGGATTTCTGTTCAAGGTTTAATACCTGGTTTCATTCTGCTGCCTGACTTGACTTGAAGTGTTTTGTGAGGATCTGAGTGTGCCTGAATGTGTGGCTTGACCTAGGGGTTTCTTGAACTGCAAAGTCCTAAAATTGCTATAAATGGTGGGGGTTTTGTTGTGATTGGTTTGATTTTTTTTTTTACATAGTGTAGATACCTGGAAAGCAAAAATATAGGACAGGATTCATAGAGGTATTTTTTCTAATCCTAATATTTTTGCATAAGAGTAATTTTGCTTCTTCCTGCCTCCATTATTGGTACATAAGCTCTTTAATTGGCTGAGACTTTAAAGAACACTCAAATGAATGTTTGCTTTCCATTGAACTTTTGATTCTCTCAAGATTTGTGATGCATTCTTTTAAAATCATGAAGAGAAAAGCAGTTTGCTTACTCAAAAACAGTATCCCCATTGAAGAAAGATGTGGTGTTTATCATTCAGCAATCAACTTAATTGCCTTCCATTATGAAATTGGCTTGGGTTTTTGGGTCGCCGCCATAACAGTTTTTAATAGTACAAATGAATTTTTCATAGAATGAGAACGAAAATAAGTTCCAAAATGATGATGGTTTGATTCCATTTTTCCACTGTGCATTCTTCTGTGCTCCTGCTGGAAATCATCGAGTCGTATGTTGTTATTGCTTGTCAGAAGACACATCCAGATGGGAAGTCCTTCTATTTTACATTAGCAGAGGCTGTCGGAAGCCAGAAATAGGGAAGTGGAGACAGCCTTGTGAGCTTCCAGAACTGCATACAAGAGGAATGTTATCAACCTCACATGAGCACCTGAG
>NW_008690822.1:38186-57335 GCF_000695815.1 Acanthisitta chloris | reverse complement strand
CAGGAGCTCAGGTGTGTGTGTAGAGCCACTGTGAGCCTCAGTCCTGACCCACAACACTTGTTAATGCTTATTTTCTCCACTGTATGGGGGAGTATACACCAGGTCAGACAGTTGCCTTCCTCCCATCTTGGAAATGATGGACACAGCAAGCTCACAGCTCAGAAAACGGATTTTAATTTCCTTGTATCTCCCATGTAAACTGCAGTGATGAAAGCAAATGTTGAATTTCATGTTTTCTATTTCAGAAGAGGAAAAAAACTTGAAAGTTTTACTGGGATCAAGTTTTAAAGGCTTTTGCTGGATACACTTTTTTGGAAGAGGGAAGTTGTCGTAAGAAAGAAGAAAAGAGATGCAAGTATAATTATATAGAATTTCAATTTAAAAAAGAATTTAAATAGAACTTTGTGGGTTTTACTCAAAATTACCAGAATCTGTGTTTGCCTAAATTTCTCTAAAAATTAATTCTGAAAGTAAAGTACTTTGGGAAGCTTATAATCTAGGAAAATCAGCCTGTTACCCAACACACATTAGTAACTGCTGACTTCTTCCAGTGGTAGCTGCTGTGTGTTCTTGTAGCTGTCAGGAGATCATGTGGGAGCATTGTCTGATAACAGCTGTATTCTTCACTTCCCTGTCAGATTTGAAAGGCTGAACTGATGGTGTGCATGGTTTAAAAGGGATGGATGTGGATGTATACAGACCATGTCTGTTAAGGAAAGTCGGAAATGTATGAGTTAATTGTATATTGTTTTGTAGTAGGGTAAATTTTTCATCACTTTGCATATGTACTTTTTCGGTGAGGGAAGTAATTGATATTTGGGACACAGAGGGAGATAAATATTTTATTCAGTCTCCTAAAAATAAAAGGAGTCATGTGGGTTCTTTCATGAACTTATATGTTTATAAGGTTTAAGATGAAGGAATTTATTCATGAATGTCGAGAAGCAAAAATACCATCAGCAACAACAGCTGCCTAAATCAGTTGAGACAGTAGTTACTTACATAGTTTTGTTTTAGATCTGCTTTTACTTTCGAGGGAAGGGAGCTTGTAAACACTTGCACCTTTGAAAATAAGTAAAAATCTCTGCAGGTGGTGACACACCTCCTTTCCCTTGTTCCCTGAATCCCATCACCAATTCCTGCATTCCCACCCCTCTTTGGCACTGATGGTGTGGTACAGTTACCAATATCAGCTGCAAGTCTGGAGTTTTTGGAAGGAACTGATTTTCTAAGACACTAATTGGTCTTTTCTTGACAGACCAAAAGTGGCTCAAACCAACTGCATCATACATGGTGATTTTATCCTTAAAACTACATCCACTGGGGCTCTTCCTAGACTGAAAAACCTTGTTATGCTAAAAGCATGAGTGGAGTTTCTGGACACTATGTGACAGAAGCGTTATGTATTTAATGTGGCTGTTGATTGTTTTTCAAGTCTTTGTATTCAGATATTCAAAACAAGAAAGCATCAAAGTGACAGTATTTTATTTAGTCACACAGCTGACAGAGGTGTGCCAAGTTAGAGGCAAGTGGTGGTTGTTAGTTACACTGCTCTATATTACCTGTGCAGAGAGCTTTGTAGCCACCACCAGGTTCTGATTCAGTAAAACATGTGATTAAAACAAGAAGCTAAAATAGTGTAGCAAAACCCCCTCTTTTTTAAAAACATAGCTATTAATAATCCCCATCTTTGCATGTGCAAATACAGAGGGCCAAGCTCCAGCCTGACCTGCAGAGGAAAGGCAGGATGAATGCAGAAGAGCTGGAGAGGTGTTAGCACCACACTGAATGCTGTTAGCAGGGGGTTGCCAGCCCTGCCAGAGCTTGTCCTCTGCACTCAAATCCTTCATGGTTAAAGAGATGATAAATGAAGAACTGTTTTGAAAAATCCAGCAAAAGCAACTCTAACGGGTTCTCTAAATCTAATCAGTGCATTGCTGTGTCCTCCCTGTTTATCCAACTTTGATAATGCTATTGTCAGTCCCTCATGAAAATATTTGGCTTAAAATCTGTAATGTAGCATCAGTAGCTTAGTATTGTGGTGGTTTGGGGTTTTACCCCCTCTCTTTGCTGCTTGTTGCTGTCTGAGCACAGCACATTGTTTAAAAAGCCTGTGGAAATATAGATTGGGTGATCTGTCTCTTTTAGACCATTCAGTGATGAAATTTCTACTGTACTACTTTATTGTGACATTACCTGACTAGATAAAGCCATTTTCTGTCTGAGAAGGGAAAGAAACTGGCAGTGTCTACATAAATCGTGTTACTCATTTCCTGGCGAGACAGGGGTTCCCAAAGGGAGATCCTCTGGGACACGTCCCTCCTCAGCAGACAAACAAACAGAGGCACAGGCTGCTTCTGAAGGATGGGGCTGAGCAGTTTTCTAATGCTGCTGTTATTACAATAACCAGCTACTGCGGCTCAGTTTAACAGGTATCCCAACAGCTATTAAAAACTAAAGCACATATGATAGAAATACAGCCTCCTCCTGCTCCCTCCTTTCCCCAGAGCACTTGGCATCACCCTTGGGCTCCAGTTGCAGGGGAATGACTGCACATCTTCAAATAAATTTAATGTGGGTTTGTTCATGCCAAAAGTGCTGCTTTGTCTGGCCCATTTGAATACTATTGTCCAGTATTAGTGTGGCAGCTGTCAGATCTCTTTGTGAAAGCACCAGGTTTTAATAGCTCTTTATTTTGTGAGCTGCTCACCCATAGATCCTAATGTGCTTCATAAAAAGAAGGTAACATTCTTATCCTTGTTTTGCAGATGGAGGACTGTGGTCTTTAGAGATAGGTAACTGAATAGAGGAGCTGGACGGGATTTCTGGCAAAAGCTATTTTTTGTCAGGAAACATTGATTCATTAAAGCTCTTTTGAAGAAGCATATGCTTTGATGCAACTCCTGGCATGAAGTTTTCCTGAAGCATGGAACAGAATTTAAAGACAGATTTTCAGTGCTGGCAGAAAAGTGAACATGGACCTTCCCCCGTGGCTGTGAGGGGCCCTGGGTCACCCAGCTGGGCTGTTCAGCTCCTGTCAGAGCTCCTATGTCCTCCACAAGGGTGTGGTGTTATCCTGGGATGCCTTTTGCTGTCCTCTCTAGGAGCTGAGACCTCTCAGTTGTGGTGGGGAGTGAGGAATGGGCTGATTTTCCACTCTGCTCTGGAGGACCTGTGGTCTGTCCCTCCCTCACAGGTTGTCTAGGGCTGACTTTGTGCTCTCACTAGGCAATGCCTAGAATAACTCTGGGGTCAAAAGCAAAGCAGTATAAAACAGTGTAAAGTTGCATAGGTTGAGGAGTTAGAGCTCAGAAGGATTTTGCCCTTGACAGAGAAAACACTTTGTTCTGTCCTGCTGCTAGTTACTGGGAAGAAACCACCGACAGCATCCTGGTTACGCATGGTATTTCTGGGGTGGCTATAAGGACATCCTCACTGTTGTTTTGAGCCTCCAGAAAGAGGCTGTTATTCTTCTGATAGAGTCCTTGATCTGCAGTGAACAGCCACAACTCTAACAATAATATTCTGCACATTTTTAGTTGCTGCTACACAACTCAAAACTCCTTCGCAGAGCCTGTACGAAACAACCTGGTGTGCCTGAGCAGTGGGTAGGATAGTCAGTGTTTTTACAAGTGGGGTAGGAGAGATCTGAAAGACTAGGTGATGTGCCCACTGTCACACAGGAGGTCTGTTTTGCACTGGAGACTGAGAACAGAAGTGTTGGCTCCTTCGGCATGCTGAGCACACTCACCTGTGCTCGGATTGCACTTCAGCTCTCCTGATGCTCTGTTCCCTGCCTTGCCCACATTACCACATCCCCACCTAGAGGCTCAGTACTCTAGGAAGAAATTAAAATGAAAAAAAAAAGCTACTTTTTCTATCATAGCTGGTTTGGGCTTTTTAAACACAGCCCTTTTCTTTCTTTTTTTTCCTCTGTGTGTGCCCATGTTGTTTTCCAGCTCTATCCAAAATACCCAGGACTGTGTAGTCAGCTGATTGGTGTCTTCTGGGGTCTTTTCTCCTTTGATAAAATGCTGCTGGCTGTTCTGTACCTGCTACTTTATATCCTTCCCCCTCTCATATATAGCTACCTATATCATATGGAAAGGATCAAACAGTTTTGATTTTTCCCAATGATACTGAGAAATGCAATATTTATCACAGGTTACTCACAGAGAAGAAGAAAGGAGAATCTAAGAGTGTTCCCTTCAGCTGTGTTTCTGTCAAGGCACGGTGTATGTCCCAGTCCACCTCTGTTTTGCTCAGTGTGTTAGTTCTGCTCACTACGAGGTGTAATGCAGCAAGACTGATAAAGTTGGTTGCCCACTGGCCATGTGAAGGAGGAAAAACAACCAAAGCTGGTTGTTAGTTATCCCCACTAAAGTGCTAAACAAATCTCCCAGCAGCTAAACTCCCTTCCCTTTTTATTACTTACTGTACCTTGTAAATCAAATATTTATTAACTGAAAACAGCTTTGCTCACTGACTGATCTTGCAAACATGGGACAAATTCACCGCAGCTGGCTAGTGGCCAGCAGCTGGCTAAAGGAAATGGGCCTGGTGGAAAGACAAACTATGTGATGATTCTTCTTCCCCCCCTTCCTCGCTTCCCAAGAACAAACTGCTAACATCACTACTTTGTCTGCCACGTTTACCTTTCATGAAAACGAATGTGTCTGAATGAGGTCACTACTACTCTTTTGAAGAGAACTTTATTTTTGTCGTGCCTATGTCAAAAACAGAGCTTCAAGTGGTTTGAAATGGCAGGAGCAAACACAGACATTGTTTCAATTAGCATATCGGGTCTGTCACCTGGTGAAATGAAAAGATCCTTTAAGCATCTGCGTCTGCGATTGCGTCTGATCATCTCTCACCGTCTTCTGGCTTCGTGTTAATCCGTGGGGGTCCTCAACAGTCCAACTGCAGCAAGCTTGAAGCCCTTGGATGCTGAGGGATGACAGGATGCAAAGAACAAAACTAAATTCACACTCACTTTCTCTGGAAGCACTGCTGGTAAACTCAAAAGATCTTTGCCTCTTTCGAGGCTTTGCATTTGGTTGCTAGAATGAAGGTGATTTGCTGGACATTGTCTAGTAAACATCCCTGGGGAGCAGAGAATGACAGCACAGTTGTGCTCTTTCACTGAAAGGGAAGCCATAGAACAAGAAGGAATTGCAGGTGTTTAAGAGAGTCTCTACAAGGAGTTGTTCAGGGACAGGATTTTCCTCCCTGCTAAGGCCAGAGTCACCTGCTGCAAGGAGTGCACGTGCTGCAGTCCTTGCAAGCACCAGGCTGGGTATCATCACTGAGTCCATTTTCACTGACTCATTTTGGGCCTGAGGATCCACACCTTGTGCCCTCAAGTTTTGTTCAGCAGCTCCATGCTGATGTTTGTCAGCTGTGGTCACATTGACTTCATTGGTTATTACCAAAAGCATTTCAAATCTTATTAATGCTTTGTGTAATTATCTCTGTTCTCTCTGTTGGGCTAAACTGAGGGATTATATGGTGATACACACCTCACAGCAAGACTTTTACCCAGCCTGAAGCAACAGCCAGTTCCTGGGGGTGTGTTCTGTTCCCCCCTGGTAGGTGAGGTTTGCTCATCCTCCTCCATCAGGTGCTGCTGGCTGGGAAGTCCTGCAGCACAGCGTCCTGGAGAGTGCTGTGGAGACATCAGTACTTCTGCAGCACTCTGGGCTTTGTACAAGCTCTTGGAATTTGTGTCTATGCAGCAAGTAGTGGCCTCGTGAGCACTTTGCTGGACTACAGCAGAGAGCTCCTTGGCAAGTGGGACAGGACTGGGGGTAGGGAGGCAACAGCTGCTCCATGGGCTATAACCATCCTCATGTTCTTCAGCTGGGAGTGCACTGAGAGCAGGAGGTTCACTGCCAGGAGAGAGCAGGGTCCTTAATACATGTTCCTGAAGTCACAGATGTCCAGTTCTTGTCAGGCCCCAAAAGTAAAAAAGCCATAATCATATCTGAGTCTTCTGACCTTGTGAATTATTGCTAATATTTTTCCTTTTTCATTTTTATACCTTTGGATAGTTGAAGATGGATATACCCTGTCTTTAATCATTTTGCCAAGCTGGAAATATTTATATATTTATATTTTTTTTAAATCTACATTTTATATTTGTGACAAGATACATGAGCATTACTGAGCAAGAAGCAACTGCCAAACCCCACAAATCTCTGTGTTAATTTTACATTCACCAAGCAGGGACAATATATTTTACAGTGTGCATTAACAAGATGGTCATCAGGGACTGCTCATTTAGATAATAAAATAGACACCAAATCACCACTGCCTTTTTTTTTAAATCACTTTTAATCTGTATTAACTATTGTCTTGAAAGGTCCCTGAATATAGAGCAAGGGAAAGGAAAGAGATCCACAGAAAGCTGCTCACAGCCTGGCTGTGATAGGCAAAACAGAGAGTATTCCATTAAGGAGCACTCTAAGATTAATGTAATATTGTTGTGACCTCTAGTAATTAATGACTTTGTAAAGCTATTTGATGTGATACTCTCCCTGGTTCCATCACAGCCTTGTCTATCCATGAAAGCTAATTTGACCGATGAAGACACAGATATAAATCACAATAGCTAGTTTGAATTTTTCCCACATGCAAATGGTCTTCTTGGCTATTAAGAGTCCTTTCCTACTTAGTTTAATCTAGGAAATGAGGAAATGGAAGAAGACTGTCTCAACACAAGCACCTGTGCTGAGGACACTGCAATTTTGCAAGGAGAGTTGATCTTTTTTTGCTAGTTGAATCATCTGCATGTTCCTCACAACTTCCAGGAGATCCAGGTCTCTCTGCATGCAGAGTGCTGCCTGGGGAACAGCACACCTGGGTATCAATAGTGTTTTCATCTGAGAGAGCCATTCCAAATACTGACCACACACTCAGTTACTGGTTAACCACCACAGGATGGACACGACCTGCTGCCAAGTCCCAGTGCCTGTCCTATCTGCTGAAGGATGTTTGTCTTGGCACGGGTAGCTGATGGATAAGGATGTGATGGGTGTTATGTTGTGCATAACACAAGCACCAAAAGGTTAAAATGCTAAATTTATTGTCTGCCTTTCCTGGGTGAGTTCATTATTCTGCAGTTCTGAGGTTTCAGATCTGTTTCCACTCTGTCCCAAGATATCTGTAGGCGACTCAGGAAATGGTTTGAGGAAAATCTTGGGCTCGAAAGTGTGACAAGAACAGTCTTGTGTTTACACTCCTTGAACACTTCTCTAGAAATGCAGTTTAAAATCTTTGCTTCCTTGTTCCAGACTAGCTATTTCATTCTTGCTAAATACAGAAATGGGAGCATTCTTACACAAACCTTTCTGGTTGCCACGAAGTGATGCTTTGCCATTAAAAAAGAAAGAAAAAGAAGGAAATAACCAACTCCTTGTATTGTGTATCATATACTGTAATGCATTTCTTGTTTCTGGGAACTGGCCTTGTACACTGTTAAGCTAGGTATCAGCTCCAGGTTTAAGCACCTCTCATAGGAATGCTTATTTGCTGTATGCTGTTAGCTATTCTGAAATTGCATTTTATTCTTCAAGGTTTGCTTTGTTTGTTTGGTGGTGTTTTTTTTTAATTTGTCTTTAACTGGTCCTAAGTTTCCAAATACTGTTCTCTGACAATAGCAACCACTGAGTACAGGATCTCTGGGGCCCCTTTGTTATTCCTAATATTTTGGGTAAAAGGATTTAGACTGAAGGAGAGACAAGTTGTAGTTTGGGAGTAACTTTGCACATCAAAACCAAACTGGCCCTCGAACTTTTCAGTTTCAGCCAATCCATTAGGTATACCATATCATAACACCACATGATTTATTCTTTCAAACTCTTCTTTGAGCATATTTATTAAAAGGCCAAGCTATGTCTGGTTTGCACCTGACTGACCCAGGGGGTTAACCTAATTTGCTGTGTGTAAATATGGGGGTGCAGTTTGCCTGGGGGCTGGGGAAAGGGGTGGTGTGAGGAGGGTCTCTCACCCGTGTAGCACCACGTAAGTGAGGAGAAACACTTTAGCTGGGTGTCAAAACCAGATCAGAGGAAGCAAGCCTTTCCCACTAATTGGTTTCTAAGCGTTCCTCATTCCTCTTGTCACCAGATTCACTCACACCTCTGGGGGCACAGCACTCCTGAGTATGGTTTCGCTGCGTTTCTTCGCACGCTGTCACGGTCT
Organism: Acanthisitta chloris; assembly: GCF_000695815.1. Lineage (NCBI taxonomy): Eukaryota > Metazoa > Chordata > Aves > Passeriformes > Acanthisittidae > Acanthisitta > Acanthisitta chloris. The sequence continues at coordinate 49,133 of NW_008690822.1, read as the reverse complement.
GAGGTGTGTGGCAGCTGCTGTAGCTTTGGAGCACCATATCCCCCTAAAGCAGGTGCAGGAGGATATGTGCCTTGTCTGTGAAGGAGCCTGGGGAGCAGTAGCTCAGGGGGTGCTGAGCCTTGCACCCCTGTAGTGTGGGGGTTGCTCAGGGGTGCAGGGAGCAGTGCTGGCTCCTCCTGTCCACCACCAGCAGACAGTCCTCGATGAAATTTCCATCTCTGGAAACATTCAAGGCATGTTTGAACATGTCCCCGCTCATTGCAATGGTATTGGACTAGATGACCTATAAGGGTCCCTTCTAGTCTATTATTCTGCGGTTTCTGGTGCCTTCATTACCATCCCAGCACCTTGGGCTGTGCATTCCTAGGCACTGGCACCACAGTCACAGTGAGCAGGGCTGACCCCACACCCTGCTCTGGCTCTCTGTGTCTCACTGTGCAATGCAGTGGGTGAGGGACCTGATCCAGGTGGAAAACAACCCTGGAACATGGTGGGAAATGGTTGTTTAAAAACCAAATCAAGTCCCTGACTTGGCCAGCTGCACAGCCACCCAAAAAGCTATTCCAGGCATGGCATGAGGAAGGAGGTGCAGAGTTGACCACATAGAAATCCTGCTCACTTGCCTCTCTCCCAGGGGAGCATCAGGGCTGGCTCATGAAAACTTGTTGAGCAGCTTCCTCTCTGCACTCCAGAGGTAACCAGGGCGATGCCCTCCCAGGAGGGGACAGGAGAGAAGGGGAAGAGTGACAGATTGGCAAAGTGAGCATTATACCTCTGACAGTTTACAGATGTATGGGAAACAAGCTTGGCAAAAGGCATCATTAGGTGTTCCTGCCGCCAGCTAATGGTGTCCAGTCATGTGGGTTAGTCTAACAAAGACAGATAGTAATGGATTAGCTGTACCAGAGCAAATGTTTTATTGGCAAGTAACCATTTACAACCTACTGTGCTCTTCCACCCAGAATTTTCCTACTAAATTTCCTGACAAACCACTGTCCTAGCACCACCTAGTGCCCAGCCTGGCAATTCAGATGCTGTAATCGTGGGAATACAGCCATTTGTGGGAGATAGAGGAGAATAAAATTCGGGGTGTGGGTGTGGGGAGGTGTCTTTCGGGGTTTTTTAAGATAACGTAGACTGCTACAGCGCTTCAGAAAAGTCTGCAGTTGTCACATCTGAAATACTGCTTTTATTTCCAAATCCTTCTCTTTCTTAGCATGACTGTTTTCTCTTGGATGTCTGAAATCTCTCTGCACAGAAAAGGACAGCAAGCAAGAACCTTTCTTGATAGAGATGTTGAAATTTTCACTTTCAGTAGGAGTATCTTGGCTGAATGAATGAGGAATACAGAGATATCAAGGAGGGACTTCATGAAAAATGCAGGTTCTTCAATGTCAGCGGCAAGGCCAGACAGCAGTTAAAATGTTGCTGCTTAAGAGCACTGGAATATTTCCAAGAGGATGGAGAAATGGAGAGCAGAGTGTGCCACAAAGAACAGCAAAATGAGACCATGGTGTGCCTGGCAACACGAGCTGGCATGTAAAGCAAGTATTATTGCAAAGTGTCCTATTTCTCCCAAAGTCAGATGCACAGCAGGAACATTGGCACTCCCAAATCCAGCCTCTGAGTGGAATGTATCACCATAACTTATTGCCAAACACTGAGTTTATTAGCATTACAGAGCCAGGAGTGTGTGTTTGGATCCCTTCTGTCATATTACATCTATGGGGTTAAGTCTTGCAGTTTATAAATTGGAGTAGACTAATTACCATACATAAGAAATGACTAAAATCTGACAGTCACATATCTCCTGGGAAGGACAACCCAGGAGATATCAATGAGGGAAAAAGAGCCTTTGGGGAAAACTCTCCCAAATTTTCAGTAGCTGCTGATGGTGTGCTTCCCCCAGTGTCTAACTGAAATCACAGGCAGCAGAAACATGTATGATTGATGTGTCTCAAGGCCCACTGTCTGTCAACACCACAGCTGCCTGCTCACACCTTCCTCTATGGACAGCCCCAGCTGCTCATACAAAGGGCTGTCAAAGCCATGAACACTCAGTACAGCCCAGGACAGTGCTGTGAGCATTGCTCCATCTTCGCTAGAAGACTTCTTAGCAATGTCCAGGACAGTGCTGTGAGCATTGCTCCACCTTCACTAGAAGACTTCTTAGCAATGCCCACCTTCAATTCTGCAGGGAAGCTTTGCTTTCTGCCCAAACCTGTTTCACACCAGTTTGTCCAGAGGTGACGACTCCCTGTCCTGCAGGGATTGGGGATGTGTCACAGGAGACACCAGCATGGTTTGGCAAACACTTGGAGGCTGTGATTCAAGCAACAGCAGCTTGGGAAATGGAGGCGCAGAATAAATTGCTAGAAGCAGCAGAATTCACTTCTTAGGATGCTTCTTTGGTAACAATAGACTTTGGAGAGGAAGAGTCACATGAATAACATATATGTGACCCCTATGAAGAGATGAGCTCTCTGACATGAGTTACCCAAACCCCCAAGAGCTGCTGAACACCCCTGTGCTACCTGATGTGAACACACTCCATCCTAAGTTTGTCACTGCACCAATGAGGTGATTGTTAAGATTTTGGGTGGGGATGTTTCCTAACAGATGTTTTTCTTCACGTACCTTTTTTTGTTTTAATTATTCCTGATGTTTTTGCCTATCAAATTGCAGATTTCTTCAAAGGAAAAGGAATAAGCAGTTGTCATAACAACAAAGCTCTTCATTACCACAGGAACCTTTGACAGTTTTATTTAAAACATTAAAAAAAAAAATTAAAAGAAAAATCCAAGCAATTATTTTTATCAGTCTGATTCATGTTCTTCTTAAACAGATTACAGTGTGTTCTCTAGCAGTTACACTGTGAAGGGAGCATGCCATGAATATTTATGATAATATAAACTCGGGGAAAACATTTAAAAGTGAGTTTGTTGTCTCTATGAGCTTCCTGTGGCACCTCACCTTGACTTTAATTAGAGTATATGATGTGAAATTTATAGGTGGAATTTTTCTTTCTTTTCTCACACACATGAAGCAAAATGATCATAGTATGAAGTAAAATACCAAGTTAGTAATTCATGTGTTCTAGACAATTATGTCTTCCATTCTCCATGCCAAAAAAAAAAGGGGTATTATTGCCCTGACAATGGAGGAGTGATTTGTTTGCTAAGGGCTTGAGGCCCTTTGCAAAGTTTGGAACTGACTCCTGGTTTTAATTTTCAGTTTCTGAAGCTGAAGGAGAGGGGATGAAAAGATGATCAGCTATTGCTGTGCCATCTTACAGAAGAGGCAGGTGCAAGGAGGTGTTGCATATGGCTCCTTTGCTCCAAGAAACAGCCTGTGCCATGGGAGGTGTTACCTGCTGGGCAGGAGGAGGAGGCTGATCTGGGGACAGAGCTGCCTGGCCACAGGAAACAGGAGCCAAAGCTTCCTCACATTTTTTCACACAAAAGAGATAAATAGCTCCTACTATCTCCTGTTTAACTTGCACACTCAAATTTGAAAGATGCTTTTCTGGATTTCACATTCTAATTTTTAGTATGAAATAAAGGCTAAATGCCTTTCATCCATCTGAGGCATTTATAGTATCCTTAGCAAAAGGGGTTTTTTTACAGCAAAGTGAAGGATAATACTGGAATTGTTAAACTCCTATCCCTTAAAATAAGTTGCATTTGTCCTCAGTTTGAACAGTGATGTTTCTTGCTGGGCGTAATCAACAACTTAATTCTCTCCCTAAGCCAAGGAAAGAATGAGTATCTGCAGAGACCTATCATTCTGTCTTCCATCCATAAAGGAATATAACAAGCAGCTGTTGCATTTATCTTAAGAAGACGATAGCTGTAAATTGCCTTGTCTCACAGGCACTTCTCCTGCAGATGTCCATAATTCCTCCAGCATGATGACCATGAAAAGCAGGGAAAATCCCAAATATATAAGGTCGGAGCCCTTCCCTGCAAGAACAGATTACTTAACCTCAGACGTGCTGGGGCCCTATTTTCTGACACTCTGGAGGCGGAGCCCTTCCCTGCAAGAACAGATTACTTAACCTCAGACATGTGCTGGGGCCCTATTTTCTGACAATCTGGAGGCAGAGAGGCTTTTATTTACTCTCAGAAAAGGGCTGGCCCCATGCAGCAGGACTTGGTTTACCCCTGAGAGGAGCTGGTGGGTGCTTTGTGCATTAGTTTCCTTATAGCCTCCTTCATCTACCCACGAGCTGGGTTTGACGGCTTCACTCCGAGGGGAAATATGGCTGTGGCTCTCCTGTTACACGAGATGGTGTAGGGAGTTATTATTTAATTATGACAACTACACACATACAAGACATTGCATTAGGAAACATACATACACCATCTGCTAGATACCATGATTTAGCTGTAGGCGTACAAGAGCAGAGTCTTATGAGCATTAACTTTATTCTAGGAGACTATAAATGTGGGTCTCTTTGCACAGAGCTGCCAAGGGAGGCATTCAGGGGAAGAACATTCCTCGATGATATAGTCATTACTGTTTCAGCAAGACGTTAATTTTTACAATAAATAAGCTTAATCTTTTTATGCAGATCGTTTTAGAAAATAAACAGGCCATTTTTATGAGCTACTTAGAACTGGGGCTGGGATGGGATTTGTGGTAAGGTCCTGCATACACTACAAATTGTAAGCAAATTTGAATTCCTGGGGAACTGCAGCAGATCATTATTTCTTGTGAGTTTTTAAATAACTTATAAATGCAGCGTTTTTGTGTGTTTCAAAGCATTTAGAAAGCAGAAGCTTTGCCTGGTGGAAGTAAATTCCTGATTACTAAAGAAAGAAGATGACTGTTAATCCATGGGCTGAGCTTGTAGTTTCAACGCAGCACCTTTCTTTGATTGCTTCTGGAGAACTTGAATGGAAAACAGGGCATGGGGAGAACTGGTGTGGGAGAGCCTGACCACTCTCCTTGGAAGCATTTGGCTTCAGCCTGGTCTACTGTGCTAACCACCTTTGTAACTTCAGCAGAGGTTAGCAAACAGATGTTAGCAAACAGCAGGCAACTCAATTCTTGTACCTTTAGCCACTGACCTCACTTGTAGAAAGAAAGTAATAATGCAGTTTTGGGCTCCTGAGGATATCACTATCCTGCCTTACATGGGCTGTGAATAGTGATGTGCATTGACTGTATGATTCTGATGTGAACAGTTGATTAATGTTTGCTGGAGAAACAGTGTGGCTGTTGTCTAGAGGATAACAGAGATGTCTTTTTCATGAAGTATTAAAGAAAAAATATGGTACTACTAGCCAGAGTTAGGCATTTAATGTATTACAATATTCCATGACTAAATCTTGAGTGGGGACTGATTTTGCCTTCTGGCCAGCCCTGAGATGAATGCATTTGTATGACAGTCTGTTTTGACACTGGATATGATATCATGTCCTTGCCAGGAGATTCACAGATTTGGTGAGAGTCTGTAAAGGAGCTGAACCATTCCAGCTCAAAACCATACTGGCTTTCAGAAGAGAAATGTGGCCTGCAGCTTTGACTGCTACTCTTCCTCCCGTGTGATGTGGTCTCAGTTCACTCATCATAGAATCATAGAATGGTTTGGGCTGAAAGGGACCTTAAAGATCACCTAGTTCCAACCTGCCTGCCATGGGCAGGGACAATGTCTGCTAGACCAAGTTGCTCCAAGCCCTGTCCAACCTGGGCTTGAACACTGCCAAGGATGGGATGTCCAGGGCTTCTCTGGGCATCCTGTGCCAGTGCCTCACAACCTTCACAGTAAAACTGCCATATATTTTCCTGTGAGCCTGGACAAGGCTGCATAGCCTGAGCCTTCATTCTGTCATGTAAACAAGCTACTCTCCCATTGTTAGGAAATCTCATTTTCTCTTCAACTGTGGAAATGGTGCTCAGGCACTGTGGAAAAGGGTATCACATAACTCAGCTGGTTGGTTGCACACAGCCACGTGGTTATGTCACCCCACCCCAGAAGCATCCTCGTCTCAATAGCCCCAAGTTTATGTAAAATACTTTCAATCCCCATGGCAGAAAAGTTTATAAGGACTGCATTGATCTACTTGATAAAGCCAAGCAGTGGTGTCTCACAAGTACAGAAAGAAAAAAAGTATTATCTACTCTGGCTTCCTTAGCAGAACCTAAGGGAATTGTTGTGGCTTCTGACCCCCACCTAATACCTCCTCTGCAGGACACAGGATCCCACGTGGCATCAGGCAGCAGCCCTAGTTTGCCTGTCTAGCTCTAGATACATCACCTAGCAAAGGCAGACATCTACAAAGGGGCTATATTAACAATCCAAGCCATGAATACAGGGCTTGAATAAACTGGCAGCAAACTGAAGCTCGCCCTAGGGACACACCTGAAACATGCTGAATGAACAATCTCCCTCCACACCCTTGGGCAGAGTCACCCAGTGAGTTCTTCAAACTGTGCAATTGTCCAGAACACTTACTTCTTTTAAAACACTGGTTTTTGAATCAAATTCTAGGCAAAATAACAAGCATATGAAGACATCAGTAGTTTTCTTTGGTAAGGCAGGTAGAGGGGTTTGTGTGTGTTTTTTTAAAATGTGTTTTATAATGTAAATATAACTGGATGAGAAAGAGAAAAATTGTTTTCATCACAAAAGCAACTGTAATTCCCAATTAAACAACACCTAATAAATGTTGGTATTGTTCAGTCGCTGTGGAGGCCACCACTAACATCACACAGTGTGTAGGCCCCCAAAGCTCTTGTTTGTTTCTAAAGCAATCAGGTCACACCACTCAGTTCCCCCCAATTTATTTAAATCTGTTACTTTATTTCAAGTGCTAATTATCTCTCACAACAAACAGAGCCTTGTCAGCTGCAATTACTGGCATTACAATAGATTATCAACAGAAAAGTGTGTCTTGAAGCAAGAAGTGTTGCCTTGGTTACCAACCCAAAATGCTTCTGGATCGCATCTGTAACCACAATTTCCTGATTATACCTGAAATATTTCATGAGCAAGGCCCCTCTTTTCCTCCTAAATTAGCACAGGGCTTCATGAGCCAAATTTTACCCTACAGAATTGCCATTTAAATCACAGCAGTGCAAGTTTGGAGCCGGTGGTAGATTATCCTAAAGGCAAAAGGAAGGGGCTACATTTTGCACAAGCAGAGGAGGATGCGTTTTGCTCTTGTAGTTAGTGTACACAGGAATAATTGCTCTGCCTCCACAAGCATTGTGCCTGGCTCGGAAATGGGAATAGGCTCTTGCCCAGCAAAGCAAAGCAGGTGTGTTTCATGAGGCCGTTCCTTCCTCCCAAACACAGCCGCGTGGCAGAGCTGGCACCGGCGCCCGAGCCTTGGACTGGCTGTGAATGTGGTTTTCAGGAGAGCTGTGAGATAGGGTTTTGATTTGCCTTGGCAGAAGGAGAAATGTCAGCCGTGAAGGAAGCGTGAGTTCAGGCGAGAAGTTGGGAGGTTGGGTACGTCTCTCATCCTGTGTCACACAGCCAAAAGTTAAATGCCTCTGACTGCCTAAGAAATGTGTGCTTGTCTTTCATTCCACGTACGGGTGCTTAAAACAGGAGGGAATCGAAGCCGGTGGAGACACAGTGCCAAAACTTTGTGACCTTGTCAGCTGAACGAGGCTTCAGGACTGCTCAGGGAGGTGCATCAGCCTCCAAGAGGGAAGATAGAAAAGGAACCAGGACGCTTAAGTGGCAGTCATACAGTATATCCTAAACTGCAGTCCTAGAAGGCATCTTTAATTTGTACCCCCAGCTTGTGACTCACAGTCCTTTATGGGCAGTTTTCTCATTCTAGGCTTTCCAAAACCCTCACAACCACTTTAGTGCACAGAGAGCAGCTTTCTAGCCTTGAAATGGCTGCACAGCTCTTTGCCTATCTTTACGCCTAAGCCAGATCAAGATCTCCAAACAATATATTCCTACATTTGCTTCTCCCAGAGGAGTCTAAAAATTTTGGGAACGCCAACCAGATTGGATGAAATGTGGTGGAAGTCTCTGCTATCTTTTAAGTTCTGTTTTAAACTGGAGGTTTCCTGGTTCTGTGAGTGGCTTGGTGTTAGGACATTTGGCTGGAAAGGAGGAGCCCTGAGCCAGTTTCCTCCCCTGCCTGAAGCTCTGCCTCTCCTCTCCAGGTGTGTGCCTGCACTGCCAGGTTGGGGGGTGCATTTTCCAGCCTCCCTTTGGGAGCTGTGCTGCAGTGCAGGAGACACTTAGCAGGGATTTGGGCTGGAGGGAGGAAGACCATAACCAGCTGTGTGGCTATGACAGTTTTAAAGAGGGAGTCCTGAGTTCCAGTCCCAGCTCTCTTTGTATTTTACCTATGTATAATCCATGCAATGTAAAATAGATTTCTAGGAGCGTGCACTGGGACTAAATACTCTTGCTCTCAGAAGAAAGGTCTCAATAATAATCCAAAGAGCCATGGTCCCTCTTGCTTGTGCACCCTCTTTCTCCTCTCTTCCCAGCCCAACTCATACATTGGGGAACATACTGCAGGGTCCCATCTTCGTTCATGTTTCTCATCCCCTCAGTTTTCACAGCCTGAGTACTGATTTGTACTCACAGCGTAACTGGTTTCTGTTTATCCAAACCCAAATGTAAATATTTCCATAAAGATAAAATTTTAATGTAGGGCTTTATGACAAAGGCTGTTATTTCCAGGCTGCCATTAACAAATCCATGCTGCTGTAGTTTAAATGGAAAATTTTAGAGCTGATTATAAAATGTAATCAGATGCAGCTATGAAGACCTGATAATACCTGACCTGGAGACAGAAGGTCCTGTCAGGGTTAAAAAAAACAAAGTGAAGGACTGGAAACCAAGTCTAAATTTGCACAGCCAGTGTCCAGCATGGCAGCACCATCAGAACATCACTGGTAGCACAATAAGGCTCTCCCCTAGAACAGATTTCTTTGAGTTAGCCCAGGAAATGAATGGTAATTAATACAGCTCCTTCACAGATACATTTTGGCTGCCTCAAAAATTAACTCATTAATTCTAAACAAACAGAAGTTTCAATAAAAATCAAGTGCTGTAAGAGGAGGTGACTAGAGTGGAGTGCTGAGAGGAACAGCAGCACAGATAGAAGTCTGGGCATCCCCAGAGGGACAGGTTCAAGGTTAGTCCACTATGCTCTTACTAAAATGAGATTCTTCCCATTTTTTCCTAACTTTGGCATTTGCATTGTTTTTGGTAACACCCCCTCTGATATCCTAAACACATGCTTGGGGAGTAATAGAGATTAATTGCTGATGTTTCTGTGCCTGGCAGAGCTCCACGCAGCAGAGCAGGAGCACAGCTGACCCCTGGGTGGTGAACAGGTCTGCTTGCTGATGGAGTGGGCATAAACAGGTTTGTGTGATTGTTCACATGTGCTATTTGAGTGGGCTCTAATGCATTTTGTCTGCATGGAGCCAGCCCTGGAATATGTCTAAAAGGCTCCCCCACTAGAGTGCAACAGGTTTTGACAACCACTGGTGCTTGAAGGAAGAGCAAATGTGTGATTTAGACCATTGTTAGGGACAGGTTTTTTGCAAAGAGAGTTGTCACATTGCAAAACTGTGAAGCTGCATATAATAGGGTGCTGACTGCAAAATATGTTACAGCTATGCTTTCCCATTATTTAACAATATAACTATGGCTATTTACCAATCCTAGATTGCCAAACCACGGAGGAGCAAAACTGTGTGTAAAACTTAGCATGTCTAAACCAAAAATTTGTTCTGTCCAAGGCAATGTTATTGTATTTTAAAATTTTATTAAGAAATAGATTTATTGTGTCTTGTTTGCCTTAGAGGTGAGTGGCTCTGAAACTCTATTTCTTGTTTCCATGTAACCATGCTCCAGTGAATTTTGAAGTTTTAACAAGAGTTTGGGGTGAGTTTCCTTAGGCAAGTTGAAGAAATTATTTCTGATGATTTAGTTAGTAGCAGCAGTGTGGTCTCCTTGTAAATCATACACCAAGCACCTAGAATGAGGTGGGGAAATTAATCAGTGGTGCACCTTTAAAATTGATGGATAAATAAACCCCAAAGAAATTAAAAGAAAAGCACAACTTCAGACAGATTCTAGAACAGCTTTTGTTTTCCACCAACAATGGAAGTTTGCATGAAGAATACTGAGAGTAAGAAGCCCTGGAAAAGTAAAAATATCCCAATTCCAATGGATAGTTTCCTGTTATAGATTAAAATTAACAACATGGGACTGTGCAAGCACAGAAAAAAAAAAGGGAGCTACTTTATGCCATAGTCTTTGCAATAAGAAAAAAGCAATTTAAAAATGAATCCAGGTCCTTTGATTTTCTCATTGTACTACCCTTCTCTGAATATCCCTTATGTGTAGCATTTGCTTCTGCATTTCTTACAACCCCAAATTCCTCAGCTGCAGGAACTGGGAGCACATAAGAGCTGTCAGATCAGGCCTTTGCTTTACTTCCCATAGAATATGCTCCTTCTCAGATGGGGAGCTCCTCTAGAATAGAAATAACTAATGATAGTGTGACTACTTGAAAGCCACATGGAGGGAGGGAGGAAAGAGATGCTATTCACTTCGGCAGTACAAATAAAGTGAGAGCTTTCTTTCTACAGGCATGTGTGGGAAGGGCATCAACAGAGCAATTACATGGTGGGTGGGAAAGGGGATTTTGTCACTTTGGCAGTGCTGACAGACAGAAATAAACTGCTTCTAGGGGGATAGCAGGGTAAGAACTTGCACATCAAGAGCATAAGCAGAATTAAAATGGGCCCTTAAGGGGATTTATTGAGGGCTGAGTTGGGGTTTTTTTCGAAGTGCCTAAGGCCCCAACTATTTCATTGTGTGCAAGCCAAGAATCAGGAGCAAGGTGAAAGAGTGAGCAAGTTGCATCCAAACTAGTAAGAAACAGTTCTGACTGCAAGAATTTGATTGCAACCCTTATGCTGCTCTTGCAGATGTGGCAAAATGGC
>NW_008690822.1:0-38155 GCF_000695815.1 Acanthisitta chloris | reverse complement strand
GTCAAGAAAACAGCATGGAAAAAGTCCTCTTCCCTTTTCAAACCAATCATGGACTCCTTCTCCTCTTTCTGGGGGGCATAAAACAATGCCACATATTGGCCATGGTGTCCAGAGAGGTATAACAGTGTCTTAGGGCACAAAACACAATGCCAGGATTTGAACTGGTCTGAATTCAGACACACAGGCACTTGAACTCCCTCTATCCATGACAGACTTTTCAGTGGGTGCAGTTGTACTGTTTTCACTTTTTCTTGGTTTCCCTGGAATTCCATATTACACATAAGAAGGCAGAAAGCAAAGTCTGTTGCAGCTTGCCTGGAAGAGGAGAACAAAGCACTGCTGATCTGCACCCACAGATGTTGGTGCAGGTGCTGTTGGTCTTCTGTAGGAAATCAGTAAAATTACTGACATGGCTTACAGTAACAACAGATCATTGATACACACATTCTGGCCATGGAGACAGTTTTCCTTCTTTTTCATGTTTTTTTCTAGTGGAAATAAACGCCAGTAGTGATGTCCACCAACGTAGATTAACACAGACAGTTGTAATGAGATCATTCTGAATTGAAAACAGCAGATTTCTGCAAAAGAAATATAAGAAATATGGCATGTGGAACAGACAGGGATGTGTTCAAGCACCACAGGTTCATTCCACCCATGTGTATCCCTTATGCCCATCCCAGGGAGAGCTCTCTGATGCAGCAAATCCAGCAACCTCCCTCTCCCTTTCCTCTCCAGACGTGATGGAAGGGATGCCAACCTTCTCTTCCAGTGCTGAGTGCTGTGAAGGGCTGGGTACTGGAGTTGCCCTTCACACATTAAACACACACTGCTATTTCACGGACCCTAAGCTTCACCCGAGATGCCAACGACCAAATTTGAGTGGCTCATCATTTAGCAGTGCCAAGACTGGGCAACTCATCACTCTCATTTGGTGCAACGTTGCCTGTAACAGCAGGCTGGGCTGCCATGCAGAGCACTCCAGCTGAGAGAGAATAAACCTGCCTTCAGCGAGACAGCCTAGAGATTTTTGAGATGGCAGATGATTGGTGATGTCACATAAAATTGACAGCTCTTCAGACAAAAGGAAGAAGTTTGACTTAATGAGTGCTATGGGTGGGTGTATAAGCAAAGACTTTTCTAAGAATTATCATTACCTGGGAAAGGCAATTTTCAGCTGAATTGACATTCCAGTAATTAAGGGCCAACGTAGAGAATCTTGGTCATTATAACTATTTAAATTTCCAAATTGCTTAGTTTAGAATTGCTTATGGTTGAACTGCTACTGACAGCTCCAACACTTTCTATTCTCAGCCAGCTTGATTGGCAAATTGATGGGGTCTGTACCACGCAGCCACAAATCCATCCCAGTGCCAAAAATCACTACCTGGAGCAGAATAACCAGCAGCAACTTCGGTCAGATCAAATCACAGTGAATCCAAGTTTTATGTTCGCTTCTTGATAGTGTAGATGCACCTTAAAGGGGTCACTGGGTAGCAGATTCTTGAAAACTGTGGAGTAGGATGTCTTCATATTTTAGTTATTTAAATTGTCCTTATCAGTGAATGTTTTTTATCAGACTAGGTGGAATCCACATTGCTGGGCTAATACAGAACCTATTTTTTTCTGACTTTTTTCCCTCTGTGTTTCCAGCCTAGGGTGGGCAATGGTTTTCAAATGGCAAATGCTATTTTGTGGTTGTAGGAACTTTTTTCAGAGAGATGGGTAAAAGAAACATCTGGACCATCTGAGGGGATTGCATTATGTCTTGAAGCAACTTCCTAATTTTGAAAGTGAATCGCTATATGGTCTATCTGCCAGTTGTTCTAATTCTCTTGTCATACCAAAGCCAGAGACACTGGCAGAGACAAACCATATTTTTATTTTAACAATTTAGAAGGCTCTGCATTATTCTGCAAGAATGGAGGCACTGGATCTCTTTTAGCTTAGCGTGTTGGCCTCCTTCTTTTTCCCCCCCTGTAAAAATGTATTGACTTATTGTGTACATTGTTCTACTGACTTAGAGAGGGAGAAATTATTTTTTTAGTCCCTCTTCCTCTGTACTGTCACTTTTGATTCACAGTTGCTAAGCGTTGCAAAAGCTCACCAGAGGGACACTCTCATAGTGTGATTTGCAAACTTTGAAATAACACCCACCAGCAGAAGCACCATATGCTACGAAGTTGCACAGTAAACTGACAGCAGTATTTCATTTGTAATTTGAATTTCCAAAAATGTCAGCATTTTTCACATCAACAAATGCCTCTCAGCTTGCAGTGCATGACTCTTTCCTCTGAGTGGACATTAAATTGTGCTAATTCTGCTTCCATTTCTACAGACCTTCTATTAATGACAGCCACATTAAAATCAATTCGCTTTTATTATGGCAACTTGTGGTATTGAGGCAAAATAAATCTGTGAATTTTCTGAATGTGCAGCTAAGTCATTGGGCTTCTGCACTGTACAAATGTGTGTGTAGTTTGTGGCATGTGGACTTGGTGGCTCTTTGTAACATTGATAATCCAGTGCACCCTCTTTGGTAATAAAATAAAGTACCAAGGAATAGTTTTTTAATCAATCAAAGGCAAACTTCACATAAAACACAAGCTGTTCCCTTTGTGGTTAATTTTCATCCAGCTGCACTTAAGTACAACAGAGCCAGCAGAGAAAACTACTTGGCAACACTTCCTAATTAGGGGACGTTAATTACAGCTAAATACTATACAATTTCTATGTTATAAGAGTTCATCTAAATCAATGTTATTATGGTACTAAAGGAATTAATAATGATTTCATACTTAGAAGCTGTTGCCAAACTACCCATTAGTTCAGAGTTTAAAACGACTTTACAATGAAATCTCTAAATCTGCATCGCATGAAACACTGGAGCATTCGCAGACAATCACACATGGCACTTCTATTGTGCATTAATGACTGTGCCTGATGGCATCCCATGCTCGTGCTGGAGTGTTGATGGGCTGGTGAGAGAGGGAGGGAGTGAAGGGCCCCACGGGACAAGGCACATCCTCAGACTGTGCAGTGGAGACAATGGAGATGGCTCTGTCCCTCCTCTGGGAGGTTTAATGTGGATTTCATGGGCAGAGGGACAGACAGACCCTCTGACAAAACCACAGACCCTTTGTACATGAGCAGTTCAGCTCCTAATGCTGAGTACCAATAGGGGTGTGCAGGGTGGGATCACAGCCCCTCAGTTTGTTGAGGTATGTGCTGGCTCCCAGGTCACTGTTTCAGACATGCCTTTCTGCTTAGGATGTAGAACTTGTTATGGAGCTGATACATGCTAAAATGTCCTTCACTGCATCTACTCATCTTCTTGCTTTAAATGCAACACAAAGATTAAACCACTTTTTGTTGCATCTTGTATTTCTAGCAGCATCTGCCTTGTTAAAATTGTGGCTTAGCATTTCTAAATCAATCCAAACTAGGACAATAAAGAGGAATATTAACCTACTGTGCAGACAGATAATTTCTTCCAGGTTATTTCTTACTAAATAGGGATCCACAGGTGCCTGTTACTGTCACAGCAGCCACTGCTCAGCAGCCTTGTCAGTAAAATGGGAAGAGAGATCAAGACCAGACTGGATGCACAGAGCAAACTAACACACCTGGTCTGTACAGAGACAGGGAAGCTGCTGAGCTACAAGGCTGCAGTGCCTCAGCTCAGGCTTTACAGGGAGGAATAGCTCAAAGCTCTCTTTGTGCTCACTTGATTTGAGATTACTCCAGTCCCTCCAGTTTGGCACAATTTGTACAACTTAGAGTACTCACCCTGTGTACCCAGACAGAGTCATTGCTATCCTGGGAAACACTTAGCTGTACCCATCATTTCCAGTACCATGGGGAAAATCTCCCTTAGTGTCCAGCTCCTTTTTGTCTCATTCTGGCCCTTATATTCAGCCTGGTGGACAAGGTATGATACTTACAGAGATACACCTGATCTTCATTGGTTTATTTCTGAGACATGGACAGAGAAAGATTTGTGTTGTTGCAGGGCAAAGCTGCTCAATTCGTTTGCTTTAGAGCAAATCAGGATCAAAGCAGGTTATTGATTTATTAATGGCATGTAATTAACTGGCAATCAGTGAACTATAAATCCAGGGTCAATATCAGTGGCACAACAGATAAACCACAATACAAGATGCTTACAAAATGTAAATAGACACTTGTAAATTCAAGAAAGGTCTTCCATAAGTAATTCCAAAATGTTTTAACCCCACATCCTCCCACCACATCCACCTCACATGAGGGTGAGGAGAGACCCCCACACGGTCACATATACAGTGCTCCATGGTTCCCATGTGTTGTGCCCCATAACTTTGAGTGGATCCACAGCATCCACAGGGAGAAGGCACTGCCTAGCCTTGATAGGGTGGGGATATGAGTGAGTCTGAGTGTGGGTCCCCCAAAAAGGGTGAAAGAACCTTGCAGGAGTTTAAAGCTCAGCAAAGGAAAAGTCACGTTCAGCAAACACACGCAGAGTTTCGTAAGACAGCTCCTGATCTGCTGGCTTTGAAGAGCTGACCTCCAACCAAGTTATAAAAGTTGTTTTGCTGCACTGCCCCAGGACAGGAACATCAAAAAGTTCAGTAGATAGATGCAAAATTAACCCTTTGTAAGAAGTCAGCTGTGAGAACATGTGGAGGAAATATTTTTAGATCAATACAGGTATCCAGAATCATCTAAAGAAGACAGGCAATGCTGGGAGATGTGCAAGCCTTGAACTGAAACCCTCACTCATGCAGACTATGCTTTTGAAAACTTTGTTCCAGCTGTGGACAGAAGCAGTAATGACCAGACAGGCTGGCTAATCCAGATGTATCCACCCCAGCTGGCCCTGCTGGGTACATAGACATGGTACCCCGTGTGGGACAGCCCAGTGCACACCAGAAGAACAAGAGGCATGAGGCCAAGTGCCAGAAGACATGCCCAAAGCAGAAACCAGGAGGACAGCAAAGCTGTAGGTAGGTTTGTGTCCATGGCCCAGGGTATCACTGGCTGGGGACAGGAATAACTAACACTCCTGCGTCTTGGATATCCAGGATTTCACTTATATCACCACTGCTAGTCCTCGGGCCAGCAAGAGAGCACTCTGCCTACAAACCACAGCCTTTTGCCTTTCAGTTTCTAGTGAAAACACTTTTTTGTTGAAAGAAACCATATCTCTATCAGTACTGGAATTGTATTTTAGTGAAACATTTAGCAATATTTACACTAGAAGTGAACTAACAGATAGTGCTGCATCTTTTCACGTATGGAGCAAAGGGCTGACTTGCAGCAGGCTGCTATTTTGATAAGAATACCTTCTGCTTAGGAACTATTCTTAAGTTTATTTTTCAAGCTTTATTCCAAGACCATGTTATAAAATGTTTATATGTGCACTTAGGAGATGGTTATGGTATATAGATGCAAAAGGAAAAAAAAGTCACCCCACAACTGGTGTCTTATCTCATACTTAAAATGTCAGAAGGGATTTGCCATTCTCTTGCCCTCGGGCTGTGCAAAGCCAACCCTCACACCACGGAGAGTGCTGCTAAAGTGCCCATATGCCCCCAACAGCCAGCACACTTCCCTGGGGCTCTGTCCCACAGGGCAGCCCCAGAAATCCCGAGGGAAGCAGAATGGGTCTGTCACCTTAAGGATGTGAAAGGCAATAAAAGCATTCCTAAGTGCACCTCCAATCATAAATCATTTTCAAAATCGCTCCTGGCTTTTTAATTTCTTTCATTTGGAGGATTTATAGTGCTCTGATGTGCCAGAATGTTTATTCCATGGGCTGCCTGTCACGTGATGCCCCATTGGCAAAGTACCAGGCTCTGGTCCACGTTAATCTAAACCTCTGCAATGATCATCTGTGGTTTCTAATAAATGACTGATAACTCCGTGTGTAACTCTCAGTGATTAAAGTTAACATCAGCACAGAGTTCAGGCTGTTTCAGCTGCTTTTTGACGGCTATTTGCCATTCTCCCTTTTTAGTATTACCATCACTGAAACAAAAAGCTTCTTGTTTGAAAATTATTTATGGAGCGTTGCAGAGCTTTATAAGATTTTCATACAGCACTCTGTGAGCTGGTATCCTTTTGGATTAGAGTGTACTCTCAGTTTCAGTCCATGGATGAGAACGACTTGATTTCTTTTCATAGTTTGCAGCTCCAGAAAAGTCCATGAATATGTATTGCATCTTTTGACACTCCTTTGTGCAGGCTTTTGGGGAAGGCTGTGCAGAATCAGAGAAGTTAGAGATGGAGGGGACCCATTAGACCATCCAGCTCATCTGCCTCCCTACACAGGTTTGTGCTTTCTGAGCATAGCTGTCTTGTACCAGTTGGGTCCCAGCTGAGGGGCTTCTGCTGCCTCCCCAGTGGGCTACCAAACCACCTCAGACAACAGCTTAGAGAAAGAGTTGTTGGCACTCACCCTAAATTTTCCCCGTGTTATTTTTGCCTGGTGAGCCTGATGTAAATCCAGAATGTTGTATCAAACCATTCTCCTCCAGGGCTGGAATTGCCATTTACCTCCACTGACATGCTATGGTCTGTTTGCATTGGTGACGTGCAAAGGCACTAGCCAGGAACTACACACAGCCCAGTAAGTGCTGTGTGAAACAGGACAAGAAAATCAATCCCTGCCCCAATGAGTTAGTTACTCAGATGAATAAAATTTACAACATGCATGACAGGAAACAAGGAATAAACACTGAGGCCTGGAGGGAGAAGCATTTCAAAGTTAGAAAAGGCTAATTTGGCCATGTCACCATCTCTCAACCTTTGTAAATGTCACTTTCCTTCACAGTGTCATTCCCTGGTCCATCTGTCTGTCTCTCTTCCAGCAATTCCCAAAGTTAAATTAGTGGACACATTAGTTCTGTGAACCATTTTCTTTTGGTCCCAGTATTCCTCCTCTCCACTGTGTTCCTGGCAGATTACTCCCACTCTTGCCTGGATCCTCTCACTCGTGCTGTGCACCTGCCAGCTCTTGCTTCTCGTCTAATGAGCCATTTTCCCTCCATGCCTTTCCTTCCACCTTCCCTGCTCCCACTGGCACTCCCTGTTTCCTTTATTTCTCTAACCCATGCCATTGTCCTTCTCTCCCTCCAGTTTATCTTTTGCTACCGATGGAATCACACTCCTCCTGGCACCATGTGCCATCCTAACACCACGAAATGCAGGTACCAAGGATTGGAACAAGGATTTGCCACAGGTTCGTGCTCTGAAATGTGGGAATTTCACAGATCTCAATTGCCCCAGTTTCTAGGTGTGGGCTGAAAACTCCCAGCCCACTCTATATTTTTATTCAGCTTTATTTTCTGACACATTTCTTGAAGAAAGTTCAGTCAGGGAAGACATCTACCTAGAAAATTCAGTCCAAGCAATTAGCTCGCCAACGCCACAATTGGAGCATAATGGAGAATGAAACGTTTATGACTCTTGTTTGAGTCTCGTTTGAGACTCTAACTTCTGCCTAGAACAAGTGTAATTTCCAAGGAAGGATTTAAAGCTCTATTTGTGCTTTGCTCATGCACTTCACTACTCCTCTCTGGAAACATACCCTATTGACCAATTACGCTGTGTTCAAACACACAAGCAGCAATTAACTTACTCATCTGCCTCACCTGTCACACGTGTATTTAAAATTCCATCTTAGCATCTCAGTGTTTCTTAGTCTCATCAGCAAACCCCAAAGCACTGATGTATTCTGAGGAGCAGCACTTTTTTTTTTCTCTCCCTGTGTTGCGTCAGTTTTACACCCCATTGAGTTCAGGAGAGCTATACAGCAGGAAATTAGGCCCAAAGTACATATAGAGGTTTAAATCTGATCCTAAAACACTGTAACACACTGCTCTGAGGCCCTCTAATGGAGACTATGGCAGCCACGATCAGCAAAATGAAATGGAATTAACACTTAACAAAGAAATTTCCACTGGAGGAGGCAGCTCAGGAAACACATACTCAGTTAAAAGTGGACAGATACTTTTCTGCAGTTGAAGTGACTTTTATTTATGTATTTGTTTATTCAGAGCAGAAGATCATGGGGTAATTGTAAGGAAAAGTAAAGATGTTTTTCTCAATCACTGTAGGAATGTACTTGCTCTGGATCCCATCGAGTGGTTCAAGTATGTTGGACATCCACACTGTAACAGCAGCCAAAGAGATCTTTCATTTCTGACTCTTCCTGTAAGCTGAGGCATTAGTCACAGAGATGTGCCTTTTTTTTTTTCCAAACCTGCATTCCACACTCAGGAACAAAAAAGGAAACCATATAAAGAGTATTCTCATTTCATTAGCTAACCTGAAAAAGCCAAATGACCTATGCTAACTTCCCAGAAACGTAAGGGTTCCCAGCCTAACCTCAGCACATCTTCAAGGCAACTCACTTTTGGATCTTGAGTTTTTAGGAGCCATTCTGAAGCACACTTAGCAGTAGAGACCTAGGATGACACTGTTTTACAGACTGGCACAGGTATTTTTGTGAGTATTTGCTATTCCCCAGGATGGGTGTGGGCTGGATGGCATGTGGGGAAAAATGTGTGTTTGTGTAGATGTTCCCCACTCTGCTGTCATCAAACACTTACACAGCCCATTTCAAAGTGCTGAAGAAACTAGAATGAAGTCCCTGGTGCCTAGATCTATAGTTTGAGAGGTATTACTGTGGATATGATCCTATCAGAGCGCAGGGTTTATCTTTTTACAACATTAGAGGACTCACCAACCCTGAAGGGACTGAGGGAGGATGGAGAGGATGAAACCACCTGGATGTGCAGCACTGCAGGTTTAAAGCTCCAACTGCCAGGGCTCAGCACACACAGCATCTGTTTAACATCCTTGAGGCTTCTGGTCTTCAGCCTGAGAATTGCTCCAGCACCATGTGTCACAGAGCATCCCCTCTGTGCTTGCATTAGGCTTTTCTTAACATTCACAGGGAAACAACAAAACTTCCTCTTCTCCTTTACTGCTCTTTCACTTCTTGCCTAATGAAGGTAGAATATAAAATGTTCAAGGAAAAAGCAGTTTTTCCCCTACAGTAGAATTTCCTTTTCAGTTATTTTTAATCTGACATCTGTTTTAACATGCGCTCACACACTACATTTATTTTAATTTTTTCCCCTCCCTTGTTTTATTATTTACCTCCTGTTCCAAAGAGATCACAAAAGATTACACTTCTGTGAAGCAATAACAGCAGTGACGATCTCTCTTACTTCTCACAACTTCTCTTTTTAGCCCTCTATTTTTCCTTTATCTACATCTTCCCATCTCCACCCTCCCAGAGGCCTCGTTACAGTTGCTATCAGATGGGGCAAAAGCATTCATGGTTTTTTTTGGGATTGGACAGATATGTGCTAACTAGAACACAAAGCACTTCTTGTTCAGAGCCTGGATAGTCGTTCTTTGCTCTGTTTCAATTCGTGCCTTTCAGTAAGTCAGAGCAAGAAATCACACTCTGGGTCAGGCTGGACTTTGAAGAAAGCCCCAGACTGTGCTGAAGGCAGCAGAAAGCAGCTATGCTGAGATGTGCCAGCCTTCAGCCAGACTTCTGACATGCTGCTGGCTGAATGTTTCATTTCCCCTGGAAATGAAGATGACATCCTTAATCAGCTTATGTGTAATTAAATCAAATCATGGAGCATTCGCATACTTCAGCTTCTCCTAAGAAGCTGGTTGCTCAGGTCTGAGGGTTAGGGTGGAAAACAGAGTTCTGGATGGACCAGTAATCACTGCAGACAGTTTTAGCACCTTCCAGCCCCAGGGCAACCTCTCAGGCAGTGAGAGCACAGGCTGTGCAGCTGGCAGGCTCCATGGTAGGACTTGCCAGGCTCATCAACCCTCTTGCTCTCCAGGTCGTGAGTGGCAGAGACCTCCTACCCACAGGATTACCAAACCAGCCTTGTCACGGGCTCAGCCCAGACATAGGAAGGGAACTGGCTGGTTTGCTTGTTCACTTGTCTGTTACCTACTGAATAGATGAGAATTCATTTTAGTCTGAATAAAAACAGAGGTTCTGCTATTATTGAAATGGTAAAATCAGTTTATAAAACTTTCCCTTTTTTCTGGGCAAACCATCATCCATTTTAGGGTTTTATTTTATAGGACACTGTAATGTATAGAGATGATGCTCATCTCCATCAGCTGAGCTTGCAAAGGGCCTGTTCAGCCTCAAGAAGACACAATTGAGAGAGGATCTCATCAAAGTATACAAGGTTCTGAAGGGAGAGTATCAAGAGGCTCTTCTCAGTGATGCCAAGCAATAGCACAAGAGGCAACAGGCAGAAACTGATGCACAGGAAATTTCGCCTGGATACGAGGAAGAAGTTATTTACTGTGTGGGTGACCAAGCACTGGGACAGATTGCCCAGAGAGACTGTGGAGTCTCCCTCACTGGAAATATTCAAAGAACCTTCTGGATGCAATCCTGTCCAACATGATCTAGGACACCTCTGCTTGAGCAGGGAGGCTGGACCAGATGACCCACTGTGGTCCCTTCCAACCTTACCCAGTCTGTGATTCTGTGATTCCTCTACTCCTTCCATACAGAAAGCAAGACTTGGAAAAACAAGTGTAGTCAGTCCCAGTACGGCTTCCTCAGTTTGTTAACATTCTTTTAAAAGCCCTTTGTTTTCATCTCAGCTAAAGAAGCAATTCTAAATTTATGCTTTTACAATTCAGTATTTTCAAGCACTCCCTGTGATCTCCGAGATCAGAAACTTTTATGCCTCTAGAAAGCTTTGCTTCCAGAAGACAGTATTTTCTGCAATTTCCAAGAATTAGCAATCCACAAGATGTCCCCAGTGCTCAAAACAGAGCCACTTAAAGTCCCTAGATTCATTAGCAATGGCTAGAGCATCTCATTGATAGGCCTTCATTGCATCAATGTGAAATTTCATTACAGCACGTTAAACCAACTTTGTCTCACTTTCTCTCGGTAAGTAGTTATTGTAGGTCCTCACAGCAGGAGAAGGATCTGTCAAGTGCCTAGAACAGAGGAGAAGTCTCTACAACACAGCTGGTTGGGACTTGATAGTCACCCATCACTTGCTTTTAGGGAGTGCAAGGACTGCAAACTTCCTTGATGTTTCTTTCTCAGTGTTGCCACCTCTTACTTTAGCACAGTTCTGACTTCCTGGGATTTTAATAAACACAGTCAATCAGTAATTTTACTCATGGTGTCTTTGCATATTGAGAATACTCTTCTCTTTGGCTGCCCTGTTAAATAAGGACTGACCAGATGGACAATTTTCAGCCTTTCTCTCCTGGGCAGGTTACATCTAATTAAAAGTAGTTCCCTCCTTCTACTCCTACTGCACATGATACACATCATCGAGCTGTCAGCACTGGCAATTTCAACAAAAGCTCACCAAGATTTGGATAAAACTTGCTGTTGTTGTTTGCGGGGTTTTTCCCCCCCCAGAGAGGCAGGAAGCCAAAGTTCCAACTGAGCAAAATAAAATTAAAAGTAGATCAGTTTTTTCTGTCTCAGTGGCATGTGCTATGGTATATAATGTATGTTCCCTGCTTCACAAAGGAAATGAAAGAATGAACTTATGACTGATGAAATAAAGATATCAAAGTATTACTCGCCCCAGCTGATACGTGCACTTCACATATAATTACTATTTAATATCTTTGTTTCCTACAAACCAGGAAAAAAGCTTACCCTCTCTCCCAATTCCCTTTTCTTGTAAATAAGCTGATGCAGAATCTTCTAGATTTGCAGTTTCTACTTCACTTTCTTCTTCAATTTATTCCCTTCTTTGCAAAGTAATGTGGTCTACAAAATGAAGCTATTTAAAATCCTAAATGAATAAGTGTTATAAAAATAATAAATTAGTATACAAGACTGACTTGCACAAAACATATGTTACACTCTGAAATATATTTAGACACGAGTGCATAATTGCCTGTTCCTTTTCTAATGGCCTGAAGCACAGTGCTAAATCTGAACTCTTCCCAAAGTCTGTGCAGGGAGTGCCACCCCCTCCACAGTTCCCAACTTCATGGCCTTTCACGTGCTGTTTGCAGCAGGGACAACCACCTGCAGCATCCTCCAGGAATCTCAGCTGACCACAGGAGCTACACAGCAGCCAATGGCTTCAGTGATGGGAGGGATGGAGGAGAGGGAATGAAGTGCTGGTCGGGGCACAGGGCAGACCAGAAGAGCACACTGAGCACTCCCAGCTCTTTGTTGGGGTGTAGATCCTGCTCCACCACTCACAGCAGGGACTCAGGAGCCTGACTTCAGCTCAGCTGGTGTGCAGCCCTGCTGCTGCCTCCGTGATGGATCTTGGACCTGCAAGGTGGTAGCAGTGTCCTAGATGGGCCCCTTGGACATACCTTGTTTTCCACCTCCAGCCCAGTCCCCTGCTGCTCCTGATGGGACCTCTAGCCCAGGTTCAACCCCTCACATCACCTAGGGCTGTCAACAGACCAACACCTGGCTGATACCAGCAGCTTCTGTAGGAGGAGTGAGAGACAAGGCTCTGGGTCTTGTTGGGTACCCACAGACACAGATAAGATGAATATAACTCACTCGAGTCCCCAAGGAGTTAACAAAAACAACCAGTCACTCTGCAACACTGAGCCTTCTCCTTATTCCTCAAAAAAAGACCTATCCCAAATCCAGAATCAACTTCATTTGGATGTGTTTATGGACTCTGTTACTTTTATTCTTTAAAAAAATTCAAAAATTATAGGTTTTTACAGAAAAAAAAAATGTATAAATTACTTTCCAATCCAGCATCTCCCAAAACACTGGTTGGCCTGGAGTTGCACAGTACTTCCCATTGGTGTGCTTGTAATGTTCATGGAAAAGGGAAGCAGCTATCCTTGACTTTTCAGGAAGCCAAACCTCTTCCTCTGCAAATGGAGCCTGTTATCCCTGAAGAGAAGGAACCAGCAGCAGCCCATGTGCACATCAAAACAAAGGGGGGATGTGGACAGAATTCCTCATGGCAAGTTCACCAACAGACATAGAGCTCCTGTGGAAACACTGAGGTTGTTCTCAGAGCTGAGACACACAGTGAGGTGGCAAAGTTGGACCTCCATTAGTTTTCAGGAACTACACAGAGCCCTTCACCTAGAAGGTGTTTCATTTCCAAAAATAGCTTCTATCTTCACCCTAAATGGCCAAAAGACAACCAACAACAACCAAACGTATTTGCAAGTGGCATTACTTTCTGTGATGAAAGTATGGAAATACACACTAACATTTTTACAGCTGGAGGTAAACAGCAGCAAAATCCAGAGTGTGGTTGCTGGGAGGGCATGGCTCCTGGTGGGAGCTGACTCCAAATAACAGGCTCTGTGTTTCTGAAAGCTCAGCTGCAGAGTTCTCTCAGTATGCAGACAGGCACTGGGAGAAACTGGTAATGACATCAGTCAAAAAAAAAGTCAAACCCATGGCCAAAAGGGCCACTTTTCAGGAAAACAAAAATGTGAAAATATAGGCAGAGCTCAGCCTCATCTTCTGTGTTGAGACCTAAAGCAGAAAAAAGTCGAAAGCCTTGAATGAGAAATTCCTGAGAAATTAAGGCCCATTTTTGGTACTGAGCACTGCAGATAGGATTTTGCTTCCTGTACATGTTGTTTCACTGTTGGTTTTTTTTCCTAATCCACTTTCCTACCTGTCCAAGGTGTTTTGTAGCTCACTAGTGATTCAGGTGGTATAACCAGATAAATAACAGAGTTATTATCTTCGCAATAAATCTCTTTATAACAAATGAACTGTGTAGCTTGATTTAAAGCAAAATCCTCCTCCTCCTCTCACTTCCATGATGAGACCTACTTAAGTCAGTGAGACTAGTCATGATGATAAGATAATTAAGTTTTTAGTACAACTCTGGTTAGTGAGCAGAATGCAGTTCTGATATAATGAATCTACCAGCTCAGGTTTAATATTCAAAAGGTGTTGATGATTTTGGTATTATTCTTACTGTGCTCTGAGAAAAATACATTTTTTTTTACATTAAAGCATTAAACCCCATACAGGACACAATTCAAATCACTTTTTAAATTAAAGAATTGCTTTGAGAATGGCAAAGTTGAAGATCAGCCAGCACAGCAGTGACACCTGCAAACTGACAGTCAAACCCCCCTACATTAAAATGGAAAGATTTGCATGAATGTGTTTTAAAATGACAGGAGACAGGAATGGGAGCTTCTAAGCAAGTTAGACTAAATTTTAAGAGTGAAATGCCTAAAAATAGGCCCCTGAATGCATAGTTAGGCACCTATATAGAGACTGCTTGATTTTCAGTTGTTCTGATCACCCAGAGCTCCCATTAACTTCAGGAGCAACTGTGGATACTCAGCTGTTCTAGAAATCAAGCCACTTTTATTCAAGGGTCTAAATATGGATGTCTGTGCCCAAGTTTGGGGGGAAAAATACAAAAAATAAAAAAGAGGGTGGGGTTTTTTTTGCGACAGAAGACATTTTATAAAAGAAAGTAATAGCCAAGTTTCATTCTTTCCAGTTACAATGCTTGAAACTGAATCAACATAACAATTAATAGTGCAACACATCTGTGCTAGGAGATTTTGTCTGAGGTGAATGGAAATCTATTCCAAGATCAGTAGCTCTTAATTAGCAATCTGAAACATTCCACAGATATTTCACATTCTGTGACTGCAAAGTGTTACCAGGCCACCTAAATCTTTTTCATAGTGTTTCAGTGTTGCCATTAATAAGCTTTTCAGGCTGGTCTGAGGAACCTTGCAAGATTAACTCAGCAAATCTGTAAGTATTAACTATTTAACTATTTCAGAACTACCATTTTTTCTGCTTTTGGATCAAGTACAAGCAGCAGACTTGAGCACATTTTTAAATACTATAAAACATGAAGAAGTGAGAATTAGGCCTTTAATTCCATCATATGCACTTGGTTGTCAGAAGATTTCTGAATGCTGTTTGCTTAAAGACCTCTTTTGTAAAAGTAATTCTGAGTTGATGTTGTGTCTAAGCCATTGCCAGTTCATGCTGAAGAGCATAAGATCCAGTCACATGATAGAAAATCTGCAAGAAAAAAAAGAAAATTTATGATGGAATTATATATGACTATAAAAATGAAAGTGTCAAGGAAGTAACAAATTAAAGGCATGCCAGATGAAGATGATAGATATTTGTTTGTGTGTGTGTGCCTGCATAAAATATGATGCAATATACCTTTATATATTTGTTTGTAGGATATGAGCTAAGGACTCTTGCTGCCGTGTTTGGAAAAAAAAGAAGTAAAAAGCAAAGACTCATGTTGCTTTTAACTAAGCTTTCAAAAAGAGCCAGGTAGAAGCTAATGCTTTACTCTGTCATCTGATTTTGACAATTTTAGTATGTTTGTTTTACTGAATATAATGATTGGGACATTTTATCTTCCCTGTTTTCAGATGGTACAGTATAGCAGAGCTTTGGTCATGATTGTGCAATCCCTGTCAGATAAAAGGATACAGCCCTTAAGAAACAAGAATTAATGGTGGGACACAATTCCTGGCTGTGTTGTAGGACTCAGCAGTGGCAACAAGGAAGCTTATGCTGCTTTGTCTTAACCAGGGACATGAGTTTATGTCAAGAGTGAGGCAGAGGGAGTCTGGCAATGAAGCCAGCCAATATTATCCTCATTGCAAGAGTGAGCCAGGGGTTTTCAACAGTCATGAATATTACCTGACATCTCTCAGCTGTTCTATGTTTCTTAAGACATGTCAGTATTTCAGTTGCTAAGAAAGGTGGGAAAAGGCAAAAACGAGTGCTTCATTCCTCCCCTAAAGTCCCTATATCTTATGTTTTCCCAGCAGTAGCAACAGCACAAGGACTCAAACTTTTTTCTTGGCTAAAGCTAGTATCACCTCATCTTCTGGGCTTAATGAACATGGGAGCAAAGTTCAGAAGCCCTAATGTTTGGGTAGTTCCTATGACACTACACTGTTCCCAACTGTTCTGCATCCTTTGGGGTTGATACTCTGTGCCAGTGGTGTAGGTCATGGGTAGAGAGGTCAGAACACTTCCTCCCACTGGGAACTTCTTCCCCAGGAAATAATCAGCATGTAAAAACTTCTGTCAGCAGCACCGTATGTAGGATAAGATGCAACTTACTCCACAGCATGGAAATATATCATGAACAGTTGTGGCACAGTGGAACAAAAGGTCTGTGAGGTATTTTTTGGGTGAGTTGAACGGGCAACAGCTGAGAGGTCAGGGGAGTGCACTGCATTTGCAAAAGGCTCCATATGTGTACAGACTGAGCCTCTTTGCTCACTGTACTGCAGACACAGCCCAGGCAATGCTCAGCTGCTGGAGATTCAGAGTCCCAGGTGTCTGTGATGACAGGACAAACATAAAGAAATACTGGGCTGGAAGTGAACCTGTCATTAATGCTCAACTAGATATAGGTTCTATTTCTGAATAAACAGTAAGCCAACACATTTACAAAGATTACTATTTATCTCCACAAGTTGAAAGCCATCAACAACTAACCTGTTGCTCAATGTCTCCCAGCAAACTACTAGCACCCAGGCGAAAGAGCTCTGGTGTTAGCCATTCTACTCCCAGTTCCTCCTTCACCAGCATAAGCCAAGTAATAGCCTCTTTTGCTGTCCGAATGCCTCCAGCAGGCTTGAATCCAACCTTTATATGGGAAAAAAAGAGAAGAGCAATACACATTTTCACTCATCAGCAACCCTAGAGGAGCAATCAACAGCTGTACACCTGCAGGCTCAAAGTGCCTGTGGTGTATGTAACAGCTCTACCTGGCAAGGACCTGACTGCAAACAGGATAAGCTCTGGACTAGTGCTGAGAGCTATCAAGTCTCAGCCATCACTGTGAAAGATAATATTTTCATCCTGAAGAAGCAATACTTCTGACCTCAGTGCATTTTCTCAGGAGCTGGGCTTGATGTCTAATGGGAGTACTTTGCCTACTGCATATATTAAGCCAAGGGATTTAGGCAGGACCTGGAATATCTGCATAATCACCTACTGCCCGTGCTGCAATCCAATTCCAAATATATAACAATAGGAACACATGGAATAACCTAACACTAAAGAAGCTGAATTAAAGCATATGAGGCAGCTGACTCGTGGACAGCAGTGAGAGATGGCTGTACTTTACAAAAAGCCTGTGCACCACAGTTACACATGATCTGGCTGTACACTCAAGCCTCTCAGAGGTTTAATTTTCACTAAAATTTTCCAAATGGGAATTAAATCAGATCTGTCTTTACCAAAAATTGAAAGTTTTGTGCTTCATAGGAACTGCAAAACTTCTCTCCCAGCACATGCTGGATATGCTTTCAGACACTTGATGGGAGATACATGTCATATTTGGTCAGATGAAGTGCCATGCACATAGAGGCACACAGGCCAAGTTAAAACCTGTCCTTGAGGTAAAGCATGTCCTGAATGCCATGATGGACCTGCTGAGCAGAGCCAACACTGAGGCCACTTGGCACACACCCCTAATGCCACTCTCTTATTTATGTGCCATTCAAACACACCTCATTCTGAGACAGCTTGTGACACAGTTATCAGATCCCCCATCAAGATTTTTGTCACCAGCATTAGCCAAAATGTTGGGCTGTAGCAGCTAACTAAACTCTTGAAAAAACAAGGAGACTTAGGAAGTGTTTCTGCATTGAAAAAAGAGTAAATATGAAGAAATGCAGTATATAATTCTTCCTGTTTCCCTCTTTATCTTCTGCAGGAATTACCATTTTGATTTCTCTATATACCTTCCTGAAACCTCACTGCATTAAGGATTTCTTTGTACTTTATGGATGTAATAGTGGAATCAGAAAGTATCTGGGTTTAAATGTGTTTGGTAATCTTTTTTATGTAGTGATTTCAGGACCAACAAACACAGAATAAATCCTTCCCTCATGCTGGAGCACTGTGATAATGGCATATTTCCAATAAGATTATAAAGAACAATAGCAGGAAAACCACAAAGACTATGTTTTTGTGGATGGACAAACAGATGCATGAAGGTATGTGCATACATCTGTTAACATCAGATTTCCAAAAAGAACTCAAACCACAGCAACTGGAAAAGCATCTCCTAGATAATAAATTAAAGTAGTTGGAATGTGTTTTCCCTTAGGAAAAGAAATTCGAATGAAATTTGAATTTCGATTTCTTCCTAGAAATATTACAGCTCTTGGAGATATTCTGTGGCAAAAACAAGTAACATGGAGTTAATAAGAGAATTAAAAACATCATTCAGGATTCCTTCCCCTTTTAGCAAATTCTGAAAGCTCTTTTCTTTGCAAAAAAAGCTGACAAAGACAAGCCTGTGCTCTGCTCCATTTAGCAGCTTTCCAAACAGCACATCTGACTGCCATGAAAACGCAGAAGGGAAGGGGGGTTGGAATTTAATTCAAGAGCAGTACAAAGTCCAGCTACCACTTTCCTGCTGTTTCACAGCATTTCATTATTTTGCTTAATAAGTTCATCTCCTCAAGAATTTTCTCTTCACCTTACATTATTAAAAGTAATAAGTTTTTCTGGATTGGGGGTTTTCCCAACAGAAAAACCAATTTATGTATGTCCTTCAATAATGACAGGAAAAGATTATTTCCCATTATATTGCACACTTTTCATATCACCACCACAGCTTATCAGTCAATAAATGTTACTCTGCAACTTGTTCCTTTCCTTGAAGAAGTTTAATTTCTGTATTAACCTGTTTTTCCCAGGCAACGCCTTGCTCGAAAGCATCCCTATAGCAGCAAAATTAGTTTGTTAAAGAAACCATTTAGAAATCTCCTGTCACTGATAATATTGTCTTCAGTTAATAAAAGTACATAAAGTCAGTTTACATCTAATTCACCGATGCACACATGCACACAGACACAAGCACTTATTCTTAATAGCACATTTTATGCCATGAATGCATCCTTTTAAAGCAAAAGGTGAATTCAACATTTATATCCAATTATAGGTACAAAGCTGTGCTAATGCAGCAGAGCCCAGCTCCTGGCACACAGCTCATGCAAGCAGTACTGGTGCTGAGGTGAGTCACCCAGCCCCAGGGATCTGCCTGGTGATGCTCCCACAGAAGTAAGATTAGCAGAGCTGCTCGAGTTGTCATGTGGCAGAGAGAGATGCAGGGCAGGGAAAGGAGGAATAAGGACAGCCCAGGGGCCCATGCTTAGCTTCACCTAGATGACTACAGAGAGCAGATGGACACGTGTCTAACCTGGTGTCAGGTGTTCCTGAAGCTCCACCAGCCCCTGGAGCCATCTCAGCCTCTATCCCACTGCTCACCCAGTGTCTTAACATTGTACCTTAAAAGGCCTCCCAGCTGTTGAAGGGACAGAAGGATAAGCTGGAGAGGACAGAAAAAAATGGGGAGAGGGTCTTAGCTAGAGATATGATTTCCTTCCCAAAGGCTGCAGGTGAGGACAAAGCCCACTGCTGAACACCTGCACCAATCTAACTGGCAGCTCCTATTTGCCTGTGGATAAAGGAGGTCAGAGGTGGCTTAAGCCTTCCTGGACGACCTCCTCCTTTCTCATGGCTTCACAAGGATGAATGCATGGGTAACTCACCACTGGCTCTGCTGTATGCTCCACCTTGCTCCTTGCCTCCACTGAACCCACTTTACTGTGACCTGATGTCCACCTTGCTCCTTGCCTCCACTGAACTCACTTTACTTTACTGTGACCTGATTGATAAACATCATGTACCAGGACATAATGTTCTTCCAAATCCTGTCCCTCCCTCCTTCCCTCCATCCCAGGCACCAACGGGATCTGCCTTCTTGTCCCCTTGGAAAGCCTCTCTGACAAGGGAGGAAAGAGCAAAATTTATCCCTTGGGTTGCCAGAACAAAGCCAGAAAATACAGTTGTGTACACTGGACAGACTCTCGATGGCTCTGAATTTGTACAGCTCTGCTGGGGTTTATGGCAGTATGTCAGGCACTATCAGCTTGATATTTACCCTGTTATTAATGGAGGTGACCATTTAAATACCTTCAATGGTGGAACAAAATTCAAATCCAAATGCAGCAGGGGATGCATTAAGATTGCATGAGCTTTTACAGAATGAAGTAACAGTTATTCAAGAGAGAGAACCCAAAAGTGTCTTTTTTTAAAAAAAAAGTATACAAATAATAGCAAATTAATCCTGTTATATTCTGATTTCCTTCTGAGTGAGTCTGTTTGGTTAATTTTTATGAAGGTAGTGAGAAATACCTTGTTGCCAGTTTGCCAGTAGTATTCCTTAATGGCTCTCATCATGACTATCCCAACTGGAAAAGTCGCATTTTCCACCTCCTTTCCTGTAGACGTCTTTATAAAATCAGAACCTGAAAGGAAGTGAAGAGCTTTATGGTAGTTTTAAAACAAGAGTCACTCTGCACATACATAGCTCACAGCCTCCAAAGATGTTCTCCTGCTTTACAGAGTTATGAAGCTTTCCTTTACACACCTGTCCCTGTGGTGTTGGTGCTAACCTTGCCCTGGTCAAGGCTAGAGAAGAACATCTCAGCAGCTAAATGAACATCCCAGATCTTAAATATTTGCTCTAGCTACCAAACCAACAATATCTTCAGGACAGTCCAGGAATGAGTCTGACTAACCACAACAATGCAAATTATTTCCTCCAAACAAATTTTGCATATTGTTCAACATTTTAGTTTTTCCACAAGGATCCTTCTGAATAGAAATTATTTTCACCAGTATTTTTTAATTTAACTTTGCATCTACTTAGTCTCACATTTGACAGTCTAGTATTGTATCTCCCACACCTGTTTTTAAGTGAAAGGAAAGATATCCCATATGCATTTTTTAATACTGTAAACCAAGGGAAACTCCCTTCTTATGCATTTTGCAACTGTGACATTGAAAGTTACTGTGCTTAAATCCATGGTCTGACACAATGCAGGAACAAGGTCAAAACACCTGTATTATTTAAAGAAGGAGAGACAGCCTTGGCTTACTTTCCTCTGGTTTCTCACTTGTGAACAATATTCTCCACTGTCTATCCTAATACGTGTGTAACATTCTTGTGTATTTTTGCTGTTCTGCATTGGCTTAAAGAGAATCCTGCAGCACAGTATAACAAAAGGACAAGAGAGTAACACAAAAAATGTGCCTTTCAGTGTATGATCCTGCACTGGCACAATGCAATGACAAACTTCTTTAATTTCATTAGGACGCACTTCATCCCTAGGAACCTACTTCTTAGAAAAGGTGTACTGTGGGATCATTAATTATCAAAAGTAATTGGGAGAAGAAGAGGGCTAATTCAAACATCGTGTAGTAGTGCATCATCCACTTAAGTCAATTGGAACTGCATCTGCTTCCACTTCAAATTTGGCTTAGGGTCCATTTTGTCTCTTCTGTGAATGCTGATGCCTCGACAACATCCCCTGGAGTAAGGAGGGGAAGTTTCACTACTGGCTCAAACTGTGGAGTTGCCTAGACTACATTGTGATGATGTGCTGCAGCACACTCCAGAGAGCTGTGTGCCTGATGGCACAGCTGACTGGCACACAGCTGGGCTCAGCCCGATGGGAAGGTAAGACAAAGCCAGAAATGTTTCTGTGTCCTGTGGCTTAAACATAATCAAATGGTATCACTAACTTCGGGTCTTGTCAGACCATAGTTTTCTCTGTAGGTTTCCTGTCTAGGCACCATCTCAGCCCACAGGTGATTAAATTGCACCCTCCTGTGACAATTTCCATTCAAAAGAGAAACAGTTATTTGCAAAAAGGATTCTAACTCCAGAGAAAGTGCAACGTACAAAAGAGGCAATTAATAGTCGATTGAGCTTTGCAGAGAATGGAGCACACAGGAGAGACAATTGAGTTACACATTTCAGAGCTATTCCCTTCCAGAGAGACACCACGGACATCTGATAGTCACATTAACACAAGGAACAGTAGAAGTGAAACTTCAGCAGCGCCAAATTATATTTTTAATTTCCCTTTCGAAATGCAGCACTTAAAGTCCTTCAGTGCAATACTTTTCATTTTTTTCTACTATAAGGTAAGTCAAAGCTTTTATAAGTCTTATAATTACAAGTCTCTATGGTACAGTTTCATTAAAAACTTTCATTAAACAACAGCTGCCCTTGTATATGGTCTTCTAATCAATTTGGTCAAACAGAATGACTTCTAATCAGCTGTTGATAAAAATAGAAGATGAAATTTTAATTCTAATAGATTAACCACAAACTCAAGATAGTCTTCAAAATCCATCTAGTTCTATTCTCCAGTGGATTTAACGACTATTCAGCAACTCATTACTAAATAGAACAAGATGAACATTTTCCAGTTCATTAAAGAAATGTACTATGTATTTTTGCATTGTCCTCATGATTCGTTACAGGGAGTCTTAATTACAAGATAATGGATAATGGTTATTAAATGCAGACTCCAGTAATGAAGCTCTATTCATTTGCGAGCCTCAGAGACTGCAAAGAGGGGAAAATAAAATTACTAGCTTCAAAAGATTAACGGATCAAATTATTATTCAATTTTGAAAATCTCATTCAGACTTCATAGAAACAAGAAGAGATTAAAAACTAGTATTAGTACAAAAGTAGTGCATTTATATATTTATTTTTAAATAATATCTTAAGGCTATTACCAGAATAATCAGCTTTAGATGTGATTATTAGACAAACATACAGCCAATTTAGTAGCATCCTCTAACAATGAAAACAATACATTTTTATTTCCTGAACAGATTCTGTGTGTGACACAGGATCTTGCTAGCAGGACTGCAGACAGCCTCTTGCAGGAGACAGGAGATGCACACTAGCAGAGAGAGCCACAGTGGAAGGTGCTATTATTAACATTTAGATTTCAGGAGTAAAAAGGGGGATTTAAAAATCAACTGCTGCCATAAAAGGTACCTCATTAAGTAGACTTTATGCCAGCCTTGGAATAATAAGAGAGTTTCACCAAGTCTCTTTCTTATTCAAGTGTTCAAAAACAAGTCTAAGGAATGAAGTTCAGCAGAGTTTCATCTGGAAATTGAGGTGATGATTGAGAAACCTGAGTTTTATCACCCATCTTCTCATCTTGCTGTGAATGTACACACTCAAACAATCAAGGCTAAAAGACATGCTGGATGGCTTTCCCCTTCCTCAGAGCAGGTTACATGATTCCATGAAGCATTAAATCAAAGATTTTACAAAATGAGTTATTCAGGGTAGATTTCTAGGCCCACTGAGCCTGGAAAAGACCACACTTCCTACTATTTTCCAATGTGTAACCACAACAGTACATTGCCTGTCAAGACAGCGAGTCATGGAAGACTAATTGAATCAGTAAAGAGTGGTGACATCAAAGCCTTTTGAAGCACAGCAGCCTCACACACCTGTTTCAGGTGGCCTTGGTGCCAACCAGTAACCCACCTGTGTGTGGCTCTCTGCAGCACCACAGCCTGGCAGGTACAAACTGCATCAGCTTACTTTAACCAGAGATGGAAATCTGAATGACCTTTATAAAATGTGAACAGTGCTGCAGCCTCTGTTTGAAAAGCTCTTTCTGGTCAAGAGCCACCAAGCTCTCAGCACTGTTGGGAGCCAAACCACTTGGGCTGCAGTGACAGCCCTTGTGAAATAAGGTGGAGTATTTTCATAGAACCATAGAAACATTTAGGTTGGAAAAACCCTTTCCGACCATCAAGTCTAACGGTTAATATTACACTGCCAAGTCCACCACTAAACCGTGTCCCTAGTGCCACATCTACATGTCTTTTAAATACCTCCAGGGATGGCAACTCAACCACTTCCCTGGATAGTCCGTGCCAGTGCTTGACAAGCCTTTCAGCTGTCAATCAGTCTTAACAGAGTTGTCAACCTCGTTGGTTTAGGACTTTAAATCCCCTCTTCCTTTGCACTCTTACTTCCCATACAGTGACCCTTAGCCACTGTTCTCCACCAAACACCACTCAAAATAATCCAGCTGAATGTGCACCAGAGAAAAGAACATCAGTGTCTTCACACTACTTTGCCTGAGTTCATATCTAGAGGTCAAGGTGAAGTCCATTATGTCATTTCTATTCTAGATACACAACCTCATTTAGAGTAGCACCTGAACAAACGTGCAGAGCTGAGGTATACAAAAGCTGAGTGACTTGCCCAAGGCCTCTCAACAAGCATTTGGCAGGGCATGCATTGACTGCTCTGGTCTCCCAAAGGTCAGAGGAGCTTCCCTAGCTTGTCTGCCCTATTGCTGTCCTCTACACCATCTCAAAATGCTACAAAGCTTTCCAGTCCACATAACATTGAAACAGAGCATGAGAAGTGGAGAATCTTATTCAGATGACAGCATCCAGGAAACACACTCTGATTCCATAATTAAGCAATAAGGAATAATAAGCAGTATAGCAATCGTGGAGTAATCACAACCTTTTGGTTGTGAAGTGTTTCAAATGCCCTTGGGGAATGATTATCTCCTGATAACTACAGACTCTGTGTTGTTTCGTTAGTCTTAATAAAGAACAAAGATGTGTCTGGCAGTTTTAAACAATAGTTTAGAGAGAGATGCTTGCAGAGGGACAATTATGCCATGCTACTTTTTAAGTATTTCCAATGAGCACAAATATATCTAGGTTGCTGCAACTCAGATATAACAACTTGTGATGACACAGGGTGAACACATACCCTTCTAAGATTTCTAGGAGTGGTGGCAAAAAGAGGCAACTGCAATTGAGGGGACCTGCAATATTACTTGCTGTTTCTGCTGACAGGGTTGCAATGATAAAATAATATATTATCAAATGTGAATAAAGTTCATTAGCAAGTCATCTTTCTATTTTCTGAGTACCTAAACCAAAGGTATTCCGATTCATGCAAAATTAACCTGACTGGGGGCAACCAGCTTATCAACTCTCTGAAAATAAGGCAGGGCAAGATATCAAAGGCTAATGTAGTAGCTGTTTCTTGTCAGTTGAGCCATCATAAATGTCCACTTAGACGTCCTTATCCTATTTCAGTGACAAGATCAAACGCATTCCCTGATAGCTTAACTTTGCCATTGAGAAGAAAATACAAAGCTGTGACGACTCACTTCAGCAGTAGCTCACCAAGTAGCTTTAGCTCCAAAACATGAGGCTGCACTGCCAGAACACTTGGTTAGGTGCCTGCACATGTTTTCACATGCCTGTGTCTCAGCTACCATTTTGAAAGTTGCTAGTTTACAACTTGGTACGTTGTGAACTGCCCATTTTTTGCAATTTGTTTTGAAAAAGTGCCTGCACAAAGGGGGAAAAATCATCCCATTATAGGGCCCCACGTTTAATATCTGTTCATACGTAAGCCAACCTTTCTAAAGGCCCATCCTATCATCTCAGTTTGAGTTTCAAGACTCAGAATGGATACTTCCTTTCTTGTACACCACGTCCAGTATCAGGGTTTCTGCAGGCCAAACGATGCCCTTAGGAACACTTACACATGCACACAAAGGGACAAATTATTAAGTCCATACTTAGGCAAAATTCCCTGTAGATGATGTCTGAAAGAATTCAGCATTGCTGAATTATGCATAGCTTGCTAATGCACTATTATAGTGTCTACCACAGGTCTCCATAGAATACTATTACTTAATTAGTATTAGTTTCTTGTGTGTTCATTTAAAATGCATTTCTTTAGAAGGTTCAACAGGAAGTGCCATACCACCTTCTGTTGCTCAGCTACATAGCATAGGCACTTGCTATTTTTAGAGCATTCCTTCCAATCCAATCCCTACTTGGCATGGGGAAAGTGAAGATAAATAATTGACATGTGCTCCAGGACCAAAGGCCACAGCTGGAATCCCTGTCAGTGGTGGCTCTTGGCTTTGGGCCATGCTAAAGCACAGGAGGAAACATGTTCCCAGGCACCTTGCAGTACTGCCAGGCAGAAGCAGTGTTGGGAGATGCCACAGTGCAGGAGCAGTTCAGCCAATTATGTGCTGCTGGAACAGCCATTCCTCTTCCTCTCCAAAGAGGAAACAGCAATATATCCTTCCAAAAGTGACTAGTGGCACAACAAGGAAGCTTAAGTAATCCCTGTATTGTTGTTACCTGCTTGCTAAATTTCACATTTCTTTACGAAAATCTAATTTTTCTTCTTTAAAATGGTGTATCATGTACTACACTCAAGGGCTTTGCAGTGTATAACCTATATTAACCTTCTTTCTTTTTGCAGATGGCATTACTGGAACTGGCTAAGCAGTTTTCCTAACAACACATTAGGCAGAAAGAAGAAATAAATCAATGTATCATCCCAACACCTAATACTAAACTTAGTATGATCTCTGAGAAAAAACCCACACTTTTCCTCACAGCTTATCCACTTTCAATGCTGCTTTCTTTTTACAGTCTGTTCTGTGGGCTACTTTTTGCCACACTTCTCCTGATTTTGAGCAAGACAAAAATACAAGAGATACCAGTACAAATCTCTAGGCTCAGCTGAGAGCACAGCACAGTGTGCCCAGGGCAGAAGGCAGTGCTGGTGGCACAGCTCTGGCCCCAGATGCCCAAACCCATGTCCTTCTCTGGCACATGATGACGAGAAAACCAGCAGAGAGCCATGGTCCATTTCATGCAGTAGAGAGAGGAGTGAACAAGGACATACAGCAGCTAAAGGCACTGAGTGTGTGAGAAAGAACCATGACTTTCATCCTCACTGCTTTACCAGTAACACAGGAAGCTGCTAAAGCAGGTCGTTGCTTCTTCATGGAGCAATCTTAAAGGTTGTCCTCTCCCTTCAGATTAGGTGCAGGCACTGGGATTCTCAGCACTGCTGAGCTGGGTGAAAAAGTAACTCACTGTGGGAGACATTGGACTTGATTTGAAGATCTCACCCTCTAAGCTTTCTTCACAAACACTGAAATGCATTGCATCCCTTACTTGTTCACACTTAAAACTAATCTAAACAATGATAAACTATCTTAAGCTGTGATATAATTAAAGCAGCACTGGTCTAGGTCAAGCTTTTTCCCTCTTGGCATTCTTGGTTTTGGATCAATATATCTCAGCCTCTCAGAATGTTGTCCAGTACATGACATATTACAGACTGAGGCTAAAACCCTGACATATCTAGCAGTAATAGCACTGCAATTTGGGAGAAAATAATAAATATGCATGATGGCTTAGAATCACAGCACTACATGGCATATTGCATACCATGTTTCAGCAACCACATTTAGCTTTGTGCTTTTTAATGTTGATAACAACTTTGAAACAAATATGTTAACATTAAAACTCAGGTATGCTTATGTATTCTCTATTAGCTTGTAACAAAATTACTCAAATTGAAGAAATAGCTGTTTAAAATCAATTTGGAAATACTCCACACTGAACAAAGCAAGTAGAAAATCACTCTACTTTATCAAGAAGGTGCTGTGAATTTTAAAGATGAAAAAAACCCCACCATACATAATACAGCCAAAATCATGACACTTCAATGTCATTTTGAGTGTTTTTCAACACCTCATGTTAAAAGCAGTTTAAGATTCTATTCCTACCCTAACCCAGAGAAAGGCAGGATTGATTTTTGAGATTTAAAAGTCATGTCTTAATGTCACAGTCAGAATTTGTCCAGCATCCAGCCTCTTTGTCATGCAGAGGACAACCAGACAGCATTAGTCCCTCTGCCACACTGCTCCCTGCAATAAAAGGCAGATGGAACAGGTAACGGCTTCAGCACTAGGAGGATTTCCAGTATCAAAGGCATTTTCCCTGAGTACTTGGAATGGTCAATGTTTTGACGACTGGCTTTGCCTGAAAACCAAAAAATATAAGGTGCCAGATCTCACCAGACTCATCTGTGATGTCCTTGTTTCCACCTGGCTTTGACAAATCAGGTAGAATAGATTGGTTGCATAGAGGGATGAATACTCCACTTCAGGTAACTGTGTGATTACTAGGAAAGTGTTAGGCACTTTTGGCTTATTTTTCATGATACTTGAAAGTCTTCAAACACAATCAAGTTGCAAACATGTACATTCTATCATGGACTTCCTGGGTGCAGGTGTTCTGATGCAACAAATACCCAAAGGGTAACACCCTGGAAGGCCTTACCTGCACATAAGGCAGCACAGTACAATCACAAGCCATGGTTGTTTTTAAAAGGCACTAATCTTACCCACAGCTCCTGCTTCCCAGAAGATTTTGCCCTTCAGAGCATTTCCTTCTTTCTCCACCGTGATAATTTGACATCTGGCAAAACTGCAGAAGCCCATGTGTGTAGGCTGCAACATGGGTGAGAACTTCCAGCTACAGACAGATGTTTTCCCCACTGTCAGTAGGATTCCTTTGCAGTGTTTCCAGCTCTTCAGGTAGCCTGAATGCCAAAGAACCTGCCAGCTCCCTTCAATGAAAAAGCAACCAAAACCCCTGACTGTGCAGCCACAGACCAAGCAGGAGGTACCAAGCAGGGGGTCAGGGAAAGATACACTTCTGTTTCTTTAAGAAATCTTTTTTTCCCTCCCACTGCATTATTGACAATGCTTACATGGCAAAACTATCAATTTTATTTCAAAGGGATGCTCTAGGAAGGTGTGTGGCTGAGAAATTCAGCCAGGCTTTTCTGGCATAACAATCTACTGAGCACTACTTTAAAAAATGAAGGAAATCAAAAAGACCCTTAAGCACCATCAGAAATAGGCAGCAACTCATAAAAGGGTATTTAATATGCCAGAGCATTGTTTCTCCAGCTCCATTTGTCAACAGCCTCTGTGCTGATCTTGTCATGGACTGCAGTCATGGTGAGCATCTGAAACCAAAAGTACCTGATATTTAAAGTATCTGATTAAACAACTGCATGGGATTTTGTTACAAATAATTGCAATAATAAAAATAATTGAAAAAATAAATCCCTGAAAATAACTGAAACTGATATAAAAATGCACATTTTCTTAGTCCACTGGCAAAATGAAGATGATATTTCAATCTTCAAATTTATGTTTTATATATAGGTCTAGATTTTTTAAAACCTACACTAAATATATATTATCATTTTGAACTTTGCCATTCCACTCTTTATACTGCAAGACTGTGAATGAAAGAAACTGCAGATCAAACTCTCTTTCTGTCAGATGTATATATATCCTCCTAGGTATTTAGTGGCATGTTATTAAGTGTCACTATTCATTGAGACAGTACATTTTATGTCTTTCTTACAGAAAAAAAAATCACCTATGTAAAATTTTTAGCAACATTTCAGAGCCTCTCTCTGGTATCAGTGACTTCACCCACACTTACATGTTGAGAAGTAGAGGTGGCCAAGCAAAACATTAGCTGTGTTTCACCGAGTTGTCATTGCTGACCTGCAGTGACAGTGTCACCATCACACTGTGAAGCACAATTGCTCTGTCTGTACCTTTCCTTCTGCAATCCAATTCTGGCACAAATAGCAAAAGGTTACGAGCAATTCTGTGTTCAGCATTTCTCAACATCAAATCACATACAAAGGTACCTAAGAAGTATTTACATGGGAAAACACTGGAGTAGAGCAGTGTTGCATATCTCTTATCTATGAACAAATGCTGTATTCCCTTTGCTACACATCTTCCATAGAGAGCTTTAAGGCCCCCAGGTATTAGCCCAGAGCAAACCCACATTGTCTCCATTTAATTACCTATCTTTTCAAGCTTCCTGTGATCAAAACGACTGAGTTAAACAAAATGGTTCCTAGTAACAGGAGACCATTGATAACCAGCAAGCTGAGGTGGGTGTACGTGTGTAGAGTTCCAAAGAAAAAGATGCTGCTGGATGCTGTTTACTTCTCCAATTCAGAAAGGGAAGTAAAAGTGCAATATCAAGTGAATTAGCAGGAAATAAAAGGATTAAAATCCCAGGAACCAATGAAGTCAAAGAGAAATGGAAAATGGATTCAAGCCCTAAAATGATAAAATTATTTAACAACTTATTAAACCAGTCCATCATTGTAATTAAAATCCAAGTGCCTAGAAAAAAAGTGCCACAAGAAAGGTAATTATTTATGAGGAGACTTTAAAAAACCATTTATTGTGAATTTGGGAGAGAATCAGCCTGAAAGAGTTGGTAGTAAAGAGAAATTGTTTGCTTATTCATAAAACTTATTTTGGTCTAGCACACCACTAAGCAACCCTAACATCTGCTCAATGGCAGCTGTAAGTAACATTAGGAACACTCAGCCAATTTATATCTTTTCTTTTTATTAAAAAATAAACAGGTCTTGTTTAATTATTCACCAGTAAATTAACATAAAAATCAGTGCTCTAGCTACTCACATTTTGTGGAAAGGCGTCTGCAAGCTTTGCATGACCATGATGATCTAAATCTTTCTACATTTCACTGACTACTTCACTCTTTATGTGATGTCCCACCTAATTTAGCAAATGAAAACATAGAAAACCTACAAGCCATACCAGAGTCACAGCGATGAATAATACAGAATGCACCACTGATAGCTCAAACGCTGCATTAGTTGCCTCTTTCCAACTTGAACAGATTCTGTTCTTACCTTCCCTTTGCCTTCTGCCCTTTAGAAATTCCCCTCAAATAATCTCAGATCTCTCCTGCTTCTGTCTTTCAAGAACAGGGCATTAGAGGAAGGAGTAACAAAATGTAGTGGTGTTACTAACTAATAATCATTTGTTCTCACCTGCAGCACTTTTCACACATAGATGACAAAGTGCTCTGCATGTTTCTGTGTTTCGCTCCAAAATTCTGTTCTCAAGAGCATAAAAAAGGCACAGGAACGCTTCAAACCTCTTTACCCCTCACTAACACTTTTTTTTTCCACTTAATCTCTTCAAAATTTCAGCAGAAAAATATATTCCTTTATTTCTAGGTTTCTCTCCTGACTTCAGTTCCTACTCCGTAATACAAGCAAGTCCCTGCAAAGGAACTCGCCAAGAAGTGGTTCAAAAGCATGGAATAGCTGTGTTTATTTCACCAGGATATTTTTGTTTTACTTCTAAGCAACAGACCAGCACTTCTGCAGTGCACTCTGGAGACAGTTAGTTTAAAGCTAAGTGAGCTGTAATTCTAACCCAGGCACTGGAAATGGCATCATTACAATAGCACAAAGTCCATCCAGTCAATGTTCCCAGAGGAACTGGCCTCAAAGCTGCAACTGTGCTGCAACTGGCAACCAAGCAAACTGCTGAGCAGCTAAATTTACTTTAGAACCAGCTGCAAACAGTATCTGGTTACAACATAAACATAACCAGCTATCAACAGCATAGATATGGTATCATGGTATCAAAGCACCACCTGAAAAATGCTACCCTTCCTCTTACTAGGGACTGGAAGTCAGGGGAAACACAGGATTCCCTTCCATCACACCCTACCAAGCTGCATTCTCATCCTGGGGCTCAGCTTTGCTTCAAAGCTCCATATTAGAGTAAGGCTTTGTGCTTCCCTTCAGCTCTCTATGGGTTCATTTTCCAGGACCAGTGGGAAAGACACTTAGGAAATTATATGATTCATAACTTTGTATTTCATAATTCAAGTCTGATATGCTGCATGAAGTATGGAACATCATCACCTGTTTCCATTTCAGTCCATTAGATCTTCTTGACAAACCACAAGGCTTCACCACTGATGTTAGGGATAGGCTGGTAGACTGAGCATTGGACTGGCAACCTAACTGACCAGGGGATGGTAGGAAGACTTTTTGCTTAAGCAAAGGTCCTGGCACCATCAAGGAGGAATCTTTTCTACATCTTACATTCAGGAAGAACTCAACTTGAGAAATCAGCTGCAGTTGTACACTGCAGGGAAATCACTTTGT
The DNA here is from genome assembly GCF_000695815.1 of Acanthisitta chloris. Lineage (NCBI taxonomy): Eukaryota > Metazoa > Chordata > Aves > Passeriformes > Acanthisittidae > Acanthisitta > Acanthisitta chloris. Next base: position 6,437 of record NW_008690822.1, on the reverse strand, counting down.
AGCCCAAATGCTAGAGGGGAAGAAACATCAAAGGTACAAATGACAATCAAATGTCAGATCCCTGTTGACTTGTCATGAACACTATGGACTTTGCTGTCATCTTCATCTTTGAAAAAACTCTCGAAAGCAGGACAGCTCTGGGAAAGCTATTGTCTCTAGTAACTATGAAGTAATCATAGTCAGAAACAGAAATTGTCTTTTCTGAGAGATGATGAATGTAAAAACTTTCAGAAAACGAATTTTCAAAAAGAACAAAAAAGAAATCAGGAACATTTCCCAGCGGATGAAATTCCAAAGTACAGTATCAAAGAAGGGAATATCTTCTGTTCTTTTCAACATATCTCCAATATAGTTTGCACTTTGGCAACACAAATCAAAGGGGTGCAGAAAGCCTGGGAGGTTCCAGGTAACCCAGGTCCCTTGTGCAACTCCCCAGAAATGCTGCAAGCAAGCACAGATGCAAGCTGGTAAAAAAGCCATGGCACTCTCTTTCCCAAACACCACCAAACTGAGCACATTCCAGAGGAATATTGCTATATCCTATGGTCATATTCTGACAGAAATATTTTCCTTTGAGAAAATGACTCAAACAGACTGACAAAGTCCATTAAGACCTTTTAAATTCTGGTTAAAACCTTTCATTTCTAAGGAAGGAACAATGTTAACCAGAACCATAAATGCATTTACATTGGGATGCAGAGTCTTGTTTAGCTCAGTGAGGAATGTGTTCACAGATCATGCAACCCAGCAGCCAGCTTGGGTTTCCAGCCTGTTTCTATGCATTTCATGATGTAACATTTTGAAGCAGAGTGTCAGCACCACTAGGGCATGACATATTCAAAGTCAGTGAATGCCTTTATATTGATCTCAGTGTTTTTAACATATAGCTTTAACATTCCAGGTAAGGAAATGATCCATGCCCTTCTTATGGAAAATTCTTTCCCACTTTTATGTCTCAAGATGTATTTCACTTATGTTTGTGTTCACCTCTTGTTATGCTTCTTTGTCTTCCAGTGTATTCCAGTTCCTTATGATGAAATGGGTGTATTCAAAAGAGTGTCCATAGTTTTTTAAAATAACCTAATGATGTCTTATTCCTATAAGGATCTTATTCCTTATAAGGATCCCTTATTCCTACTGTATTTTTCCATTCAATACCTTTCTCTTAAGAAGTCTAAATCCACATTGCTGCTGCCATGAGCATACACCTTCAAATTACACAGGCACAATCACTAGGCCTTGACACCTTAAAAAACAACAGAAAAAAAAAAAGTTCCAGTACCTACAACCTAAAAATCACACTTAGTTTATTTCCACATGCCATATTAAGTTTCTGTTAAGGGACTGGATTTTCTAACTAGAGTTCCTACTTGCAATCTCTTAAAAGATACTTTAATATTTCATAAGTCAATTTTATATAATTGATACAGTAAATTAAATATTTATTTCTATTTTTCACTGGTGCAAGAGAATTTAACACCTGCTGCTGACAGAATAAAAAAAAACCAACCTGAAATATCAGAGAAATAAATAGAACCCTGTACATCTATTGATTTTACATAATATTTCCATGTTTTAAAATTGCATTCTCTCAAACCATTACCTTCAATACCAGAGCTTCACAGATGCAAAGTTTTTTGCTACGTAGCCGTGTTACTTTGATGGCATGTTTGACTAGAACTATTCACTGTGCAACAATTTCTGAGTCTGAGGTGATATGAAACTTCAGGAGTTTTAACTCCAATTCTAACAAATTATTTAACATAGAAACAAGGTTTCATTCATGGGGAAAATTAACACAGCAGGGGTGCTTTCTCACCTCTCTGCATCAGTTGGTATAAATTGAAAGTATACCATTTAGATATTCCTTAATTAACGTGCTTTGGAAAGATCTTGAATATCAGCAAAAGAAAAATGCTATTCAGGCACTGAGGACAGTTTGCTAATGGAAGGTTGACCCTCTCAGCAGTATGTTACACTGTCAGTATTTGCCTACTCACTGTAACCTGCTATTTCACAGCTGGTTTCAAAGGTTGAAGCATAAAGAATAGTCACTTTCTTAGAGGTCAAGAAGCAGAAATCTGCAGATCAAGCTTCAAACCCTTCTCCTCAGAGAGAGAGGCAAGCCTGGGATTTCTGGGGAGTTATCACACTCCTGCCCCTCTACAATTACATTTTGGTCAGTGCAGGGAGAGCACCAACACAGGTGTATGGAAGCACAGCAAAACTCTTGCATTTCAAAGAACATTTTGGGTGGAATGCTATGAAAACAGCTGAAGGGAGGGAATCTCCCTGCTGCTGCTGTCTACTGCAGTGCACAATGCCAACAGCCAAAGTGTCACTGCAAGCTGTGCCAACGCTCACCACTGCCACTCCCAGAGCTGGTTGTACTGGTGAATCAGAGACAGCAGCTCCCACCAGAAAACTTCCAGACTTTCTCTTGCTCTGCTTTCCAATTTCAGTCAAGACTGAGGGTATTCCATCTTCATGCACAGGCATGGAAAAATTTTACCTTCTAATAAGAAGAACATATTTCTGTTGATATCTTAATTTACTAAACCTCACAGAGATCCTATAAAACCTGCAATGTTAATTTTACATATAGAAAACCAGAGAGGCAAAGAGAGTTGGCAAAAGTGATGATATGTTGGAAGTCATTCTGCTACCTCAAACCCATCTTCTGGTTTCCTGACTTGGCATTGCTCTGGTGAGAAGTGCTTGGAAATAGCACTGTTTCTGTTTGTGAATGGGGATGGTGGAGGGACAACGTCAAGTGGTGTTGTGGCTAAGACAAAAATCAAAGAAACAGGTACAGAGTTGATAAGTCATCTGTTCTACACTGGTATTTCTCCTTTGACTTCATTAGAGGTTTCTTATTACAGCAGAATAGCATTAATAGCACAGACCAAATTAGCAAACCTGTTGCCATGCATCCTGCTATGACAAGTATGAATGGCCCCAGCTACCAATCTGCACTCAGAAATGGCTGTACAGGCAGGCACACAGTTCAGTAAGCACATAAATAAATGCATAACAAAAAGTGGCATTGCATGCATGTCTGGGTTTCTGGCTTAACAAACTGCAAACAAATGAGGTTTTGCTGTATACACTCTAACTCTGTTCTCCCTTCATAGACTCTTTGTATCTTTATTTTTCCCCCAACATCTCTGTTTCTCCTAAGTATTGCTTCTGTCCTCTCCTTATCCATACAGGGTTCTGTTGACTCTACTGAAAAGACTTTTCATTAGAGTCTGCTCAAACATTTCTCAGCCACTTTCTGTTCCTTCACTTCTGATTCCCTCTACACATATTACTGAGTTCCAGACAGACTTGTAAATCTCATTTTGCATTCTTTCAAGGGCTGCTTTACTCAAGCCCCACATTTTTTTTTGTTACTACTCTTTGTATGGACTCTCATCAGTAATTCAAACCTGAGGATACTGTGATTGCATTGTTACAACTTTTCAACTCCAAGCTTATCTATGCTGCCTACATTATTTCTACTGATTAGCTGCAGTATCACTGTTAAGCTTGTAGGCAATTACCTCATTTAAGGGAGCATCCTTGTAGTGCCCTACTGAACATGCAGTTATCTGCATTTTCATACTACTGGCTTTTTTATTTCTCCCCACTCTACATCAGAACAAGTCACTTGTTCCTGTACCAAGCTCTTTCAGATTGATAATATTTAAAGCCCACCCATCTTTTGATCTACCTCCTAATTTAAAAACTTTTTTAGTCCATAATATAATTCCAAACTTTGAGACAGACCATGCCACTCTGACCTGCTCTGTATCTTGGTTTTCCATGGTGTGTTTTGTGCTTGTTCCTTGCACTAAACGTTCAGAGAGGTTACCCAAAACTTTGAACATGTAGAACAACTGCAGACTATGCAGAATGCAGCACATCTGCCACAGCAGGCAGGAAAGTGATCAACTTCTAATATCATACCCTAGTGTTAATTACTGTCCTGAGAAGGCCCTTAAAGCAGCCAACTGCAACCACTTCTACTTGTAAGAAAAGACACAAATTGAAATGCTGTTTTGTATGTGTGACTAAGCCTCCTCCCTTGCCTTGCCTTTCATTTGGAAATGCTCTGGGCTCTAATAACTGACAGACTTAGTATCAAATTCCAGCTGAAGTTCTAGGCACATAATGAAATCAATGCATAATATAACTCAAATGCTACTGAGGGGACCCTCAACTTTTGTGCTGAGCATGAGATTTAAAGCCAGGACCTCACAACTGATCTCAGCTTGACTTTTGACTTATCTGTTATTATCTTTGTCTCATACTTCACAGGGCAATTTTGAGATTTATTCTCCTAATGTCACTATGTGCTTTGAAGACATAAAGTGCTATCTAAGTGTCAAGTACTATTACTTATTTAGTAGTCTTGTTTCCTACGTTAGCTGCATTTGCACAAAGCATGCCTAGCTTTTCAGTCAATTTTGCTAGTTTGGTTTCCTTGGTCTCTTTCACTTTTCATGAAACATTTGCTTGGCAGAAGTTTTGGATCATGGCAGTTCACATCCAGCAGTAAAGTCATCCCTTGCACTCAGAGGACTGCTACCAGGTTTACAGCCACACCATGTAACAAACAAACAAACTGCTCAAACAAACAAACAAACTGCTCAAAACAAACCTTTGTAAGAACAAGAACAGCTATTGGTACCTTAGAATTTGTCTTCCCTAATATTAACCACAGTATAAAAACCTTGTTTAGAGCTGAGGTAAAAGCTTTGTGTAGCCTTTAGGCATTATCTTGTGATGTTCCAAACCACCTCTGCTCTGCTGTGAACTGCACCACAAAACTGTTTTCCACCGTTTGGCTGTATTATTTCTGTTCACTTTGGAATGAGTAGCGTCAACAGGTCTAAAAAAACTTTTTCTCACACATTTAATGTGTTTTCATTTTCCTCTTCTAGACTATCATCATCAGAGACCTTATTGCCTCAGCCATTTTCTGCTATTCTTTGCAGGTTTTTTTCCTGCTAGAGACTTTAGAAGTTAGTTTGGTTTAGCACTAACTCATTCCCTTCCTAAATCCAATGTCTACATTAGTCAGTATCTCAACACACAATTTATTTGACTAATTGCTTAATGATCTATGAAAAAATTGTTTAAAATCCATATGTTTAGTGGAGCTGCAGAAGAACATACATCACTCCTTCCTGATCTTTACACAGGTACTTGTTTAGACATATATTATGAAAACAAATATCTTTCACATGTCACTGCTGTTCTCCCTTAGCTTCCCAAAGAGTGATGTAAAAGGAGCTGTACTATCAAGAGCAGTTTTCACAGTCAAAATGACACAGATGAAGTTTTCACTTTTAAAGTACTTTTACTTAATCACTTCTTCCATCTCTTTCCCAGTCTGTCTATCCTAATTAATATGAATTGTCACACAGAACAATAAAGACTTTGTAATTAGGTAATATGGTTAAAATGTGATTTTCCAGAATAAAACCCTTATATATGACTGAAATATGCAATTAAGTCATTAAGAACTTCAGTGAAGTGTTCCTTTCCCACTGCAAATTCATCTTTCCCTTCGTTGTCTGGCTTCCTTGGCAGTTTCTGATGTTTGTGTCAAAAAATACAAGATAAAAAGTGGCCTCCCTCTCGTACTCTGTACAAGAACTGTTTAAAGACACCATAATGGAGAAACAGAGAATCGTTACCACTGGTATGGGGGAGTCAGGCACTCCCATCTGTGTTCCTTTGGAGTGTTTATTCCAAGAGACTCTCAAGACACAGACTTGAGTATCTGCTGTAGACACAGACGTGACTCACCCAAGTATACACCAGACAGCAAAAAACACTAATTAGTTTACTCATTGTCCCAAAGCAGAGTCAAAGACCAGTCAGTTTTCTTGAGAAGCTCATGTACTCAAACCACCATCAGGACTTCAAGAAGCACAAGAAATGGCCGAGGATGTTATAAACCAGTGACCAAAAATTCCCTGATTCAATGCTAAGAATCTAGAAACCACATGCTCCTTTGGTTTCACACAGAGCCACTGATGTGCAGTGCTACCTGCCATCACATCCTCCTTAGCACTGAAAGGATTATTCTTGCCAGGTGAGTCACTGTCCTTAGAGGGCTGTCAGCCTCTTTCACTCAGAAATAGGTTTTTAAATATTTATCACATGTCAGTCAAGTCTGTAAAGGTATGGTTAAAAGAATTTAAGATAACTGTGTGCCTGCTCCCATTCTGATGTTTTCATCCTTATGCACTGGGCTAGAGAAGGAAGAAAAAGTAGCCATGGTACATTGGAGAAATTATTTCAGGCACAGGAGGAACCAAGAGCCACTGCTTCAATGTCCAGTGGCTGAACCTCCACCAAATGTAATATGTCATGGTCCCTGCATACACCAATGACTCCTCACCCAGCACGATATACAATATATATTATCTATATAATATCTA
>NW_008690821.1:16086-23706 GCF_000695815.1 Acanthisitta chloris | reverse complement strand
CTGCTCCTTTTATCTTTCTGTGCATGATTTAAAGAAGTTTTCCACTCACCTTCTCCTGAGTTTCAGGATGCACTAGATACCCTGTTGTTACAAACAGTCCAAAACCTTCTCCTTTTTTTTTCCCTTTTGTTCAGCAAACTGTAGCAATCTGTAACAATTTGTCCAAGCAAGGTCCCATAATTTCATTTCAGTCACAGCTTTGATAATTTATTAAAAATCTAATCCCATTCACAACCACCACACCTAATTATTTAAGGGAATCATCAGGATTTTCCCCAGTACCCACTCATAAATTCTTTTCTACCTCGTTTAGGTTAGTCCTCTTTTGATACTCTTTAATGCTGGATTGAAAGGACTTTGATTATGTTACTATGATGAATATAAAAGGAACATCAAATGAGTTTTTCACAGGAAGACCTAACTTTTTTAATTGGTTTCTGTGAACTAGCTATTTCAGAGCATCTCTATTAGGATGACCATTTCAGGACAATCAGAACTCTAATAGTATAATATAACACAATACCCAATGTATTCACTGCACAGAAGACAGATGTGGCATTTGCCTAGGCAGAATGTGCTTTTATAAGGGAAGACCTGAGGGCACTCACATCCCCTTTAATCTCTGTCAGAAATGTCATGTCTTGAATGAACTCTGCAGAGCTGTTGTTTGATTTAACCTTTCCCAGGTAGCCTAACTTGAGTACAGATAGACACAGTGAGGAATAACATGTATGCAAAAGGAAAAGCCACTGCCTGAGAATTCTCCCACCATTCAAGGAGTGATGCACACCACCACAGACCTTAACTGCTGAGACCAGAATCCCTTGGCAGTGGTCAGCTCCAGTGAGCTGATGGGTGCTCCTTTGGACTCATTGCTCACACTGAAGTCCACTTCCTCCTTCTTTGGCCTTGACCCTAAGGTTCCCCCGAGCGGAATCTCAGGCACTGGATCTATAAAAATGCATAATTTAATAGAGTGATACAGCAGTAGGTCAGTTGGAGCTGGGTGTCTTCATAGAGGAACCCAGAACAAAGATATCTCTGGGCAATTATACCCTTACTGCTTGCTTACCCACCTCTCCTGTGTCCTTCAAGCATCTTGCATGTGCCTCTCCGTAGATTGATAATCTTTGATCTAGGGTCTTCTAACACCTGATTGGATTTTTTCCTCTGTGTTCATTCAGGCAGGTCATTCACTGTTCTTACCTCATCAAGTTGCAGCTTCTGCTGATGGTTATAGTCTCCTTATCTTCTTGTTTGAACTTCTGGAGCACCTGTTTACTAATAGTGCATGGGAAACTAAGAGAGCTCTGGTCTTAGGATAAACATCTGTCGTGGTTTAACCCCAGCAGCAGACAAGAACCATGCAGCCTCTCACTCACTCCCCCACCAATGGGATGGGGGAGAGAATCAGAAGGGTAAAAACTACAAAAACTCATGGGTTGAGATAAAGACAGTTCAATAGAGAAAGCAAAAGCTGCACACACAAGCAAAGCAAAACAAGGAATTAATTCACTGCTTCCCACGGGCAGGAGGTGTTCAGCATCTCCAGGAGAGCAGGGACCATCACACGTAACGGTTCCTTGGGAAGACAAATGCCATCACTCTAGATGTCTCCCATTCCTCCTTCTTCCTCCCACCTTATATACTGAGCATGATGTGCTATGGTATGGAATATCCCTTTGGTCAGTTTGGGTCACCTGTCCCAGCTGTGTCTCCTCCCAATCTCCCATACACCCCCAATTCCTTGCCAGTGTGGCAGTATGGGCAGCAGCAAAGGCCTTGGCTCTGTGTGAGCTCTGCTCAGCAACAACAAAAACATCTCTGCATTATCAACTCTGTGTTCTGCACAAAACCCAAACATAGCCCCACACTAGCCTCTGTGAAGAAATTTAACTCTACTTCAGCTCAAACCAGCACAACATAACTTAGCAACAACCAAAACATATGTGTGTTGTCAATATCCTTCTCATACTAAAGACAAAATGCAGCACTATACCAGCTAGTGGGAAAATTACTAAGAAAATAACTTTATTCCAGCTGAAAAAAATTTCTAGGTGTGAGTTCTCAGCTTGCAGCCTAATGCTTCAGCAAATCCAACTACTCATGCTGAGCAAGGAAAGTTAATCAAGCAACATACTAAACTACACAGTATTATGTATATGTCTATGTAACTCATTCTACTTAAAACTTACTTATGCTAACAAGTAGTATCTCTCAACACGTAGATAGCTCTGTCCACTTAGGTTCCTCATTCACCTGTGTACAGCACTGATTCCTGGGGACATAGTTAATTCTCCTTGTTGCTCCTCAGCACGTGGAAACCCTTCAGTGTATAATGCTAACATACCTGTAGCCCAACAGAAGGTCAAGAGGAGCTCCCTCTGACTGCCTTCTTGTCATCCTCAGCTCCCAACTGGTTTCTCCTGAGGCTTAGCCTGCCCTTGCTTCTCCTTGTCACACAGCTGCTGGAAAGTCAATACTTTTGCAACATGCTGAGACTGAAGGTTTTAGCTATCCTGACAGTGTCTTCATATGCTAGGAAAAAACCCTCTTATTAACAAGCAAAGGTGTTATAGAAACTGATTGTCAATAACAGCAAAGGACTGAGCTTGGTGGGCAAGAAGTTTTTGGTTTCTACCATCCCTGAAGAAAAATCCATGCCATGCAACTCTATCTGCTCATTATCCAGTACTCATGTCTGACTCTGCCCTGGCCTATCTAAAAGCTGTTTATTCTTGTTGCAGCTGGCTCTGGTGAGAACTGGAGAACATTGTTCTGAGAATCAGCCATGGAGTTCAAATTCAAGTGATGGACACCCCACAGGTAATTTAGCTTCTCCCTGTTCACATGTTTAAAGGCCACTACATTGCTACTTCTTTTAGGGGAAGAGGTATTGTAAAAGTGGTTAAAACCAGGATCCTTAAATGGGTCAATAAGGTCAGAAGGGAAAAATCAAAAGTTACAGAATGATAATTAACGCTTAAGAAAGAAAAATATGATTGAAGAGAAACAGCATGTGTGAGCTGTTTTTAAGGAGAAGAGGGAAAAAGAGAAAGCCTTGTGACAAAGCTGACTAAATGCTGTCCTGTCATATGCTTAAGTGAGGATCTCTTTGTATCAAGACAAAAGAAAATTGCTGTGGGGTAAGGTAGTGTGATTTACTTTTTCACTGACCTGCTACCTTCTGAAGAGATGACAAGCATAAAAATCACATCATTGCACAGCCTGTTTCTTCAGACTGAAATGAACTCCCACATGAATGGGCTGCAATTTATGAGTTGAGTCCTTTTGGTGGAGAGTGCTTGGAGAGCACTCATTAACCATGAATTAGACAGCTAGGAGATGAGTGAACTGTTAGTCACATGATCCAATCATCTAAATATCACAGGGAATTGGTGCAATCATTTGGCTTTATTTGGTCCAAGATGAAAGCCCTGATTCTGATACTTTCAGTGCAGGGAATCTCTGGTTGTGCAAATAGTGTCTTGACTTTACATGGGATGATTCAAAAGTCTGGACTCAGAAGTGATGGTAAAATAAAAATTCATCGTTTTGCTTTTTTTCCACACAGGACAGTCTATGTAGAACACTCTGTGCTGCAAAGTCTGCCATGGCTAGAAGTGTTTAAGTGGAACACAAATCCAAATTCCCACAGGGTTGCTTCCATTGATGTGAACCAAGTTTTAAATTGCATTGCAATACTGTTCTTCAAGTATCAGTTTAAAGTAAGGAAAACCTAGTGATAAAATATCTTCCCCATATAATAATTGCTGAGCTGCATGATTAGAAATGAAATGTCACTTTGCATGTGTCACAGCCTTTATTCTGCAGGAATAGAACACACCTCCATCTTCTGGAAATCCTTTTCAGATGGGTTTTTTCTCTCTTTTGACCACTAAGATTACCAAGTTTAGCATTTGGTATTATTAAATGATGAACAGACAACATATTAAACAGACAACAATACTAATGATAGCTTCCCAAAGACCTGGAAGAAGTGGTGAATCTAGCTGCTACTTAATGCTATCTTGCCAGGATACGTAAAAACAGCAGATGTAAAACTGCTGGGTTGATTCTCCCTGAGGTGAAAGAAAGTGGTGAAGGGCCTGGAGGGGAAGCCATTTGAGGAGTGGCTGAAGTCACTTGGTTTGTTCAGTCTGGAGAGGAGGAGAAGGAGAGGAGATTTCATCACAGTCTGCATCTTCCTCACGAGGGGCAGTGAAGGAGCAGCACTAATCTCTTCTCTCTGGTGACCAGTGATAGAATCATAGGATCACAGAATTTAAGGGTTGGAATGGATCTTACAGATCATCCAGTCCCAACCCCCTGCCCTGGGCAGGGACACCTCCCACTAGAACAGGTTGCTCAAGGCTCATCCAGCCTGGCCTTGAACACTGCCAGGGTTGGGGCAGCCACAGCCTCCCTGGATGTGAGGGAATGGCCTGAAGTTGTGTCAGAGGAGGGTTAGCCTGGATATTAGGAAAAGGTTCTTCCCTCAGAGGGTGGCTGGACACTGGAACAGCTCCCTAGGGCCGTGGTCACAGCACCAATCCTGACAGAGCTCAAGAAGCATTTGGATAACACTCAGGCACAGGGTGTGATTCTTGGGGCTGTGCTGTGCAGGACCAGGAGTTGCACTTAATGATCTTTATGGTCCCTTCCAACTCAGGATATTCTATATTCTATGAAAGTAACTCTGCATTAATGATCTCACTCAGAGACAATTAATTAATTTCACTTTTCCTTGGGTGAGTTGCACTATGAACTGGGACACAATCTTACAGTCAGGAGCAACAAGACTTTACACTGACCTTTCAAAGGAACCCACCTCTGAATGGGCAATAGTCACCGAAGTGATGTTGGCACTTAGAGGTCCAGGCTGTTGCAACAATTTCAGCATGAATAATGATCACACTGACTCAGGATAACATTTTTCAAATTGAGAAAAGGAATAATTTTTATTTTCCCTACGTAATTTATTTTTCTGTATTTAAGCTGATGCTGCCACTAGCAAGATGTTAGAGCTCCCTCAAATAACTAAATACAAAGGAAATATTCTCATGGAGTCACTTGATGACAGATTTGCAAGAAATCTTCTTTGCAATGAGAGACTTCCACTAACAGAAATATATACTTCAGAAGCTGCCCCATTACTGCCTGACAAGACTGTTCCCCAAAGGGGGAACTATTGGTGTGGTTTAACCCCAGCCAGCAACCAAACCCCATGCAGCTGCTTGCTCACTCCTCCACCAGCAGATTGGGGGAGAGAATCAGAAGGGTAAAAGCTAGAAAACTCATGGGTTGAGATAAAGACAGTTCAATAGAGAAAGCAAAAGCTGCACACACAAGCAAAGCAAAACAAGGAATTAATTCACTGCTTCCCATGGGCAGGAGGTGTTCAGCATCTCCAGGAGAGCAGGGACCATCATGTGGAACGATTCCCTGGGAAGACAAACACCATCACTCCAAATGTCTCCCCCTTCCTCCTTCTTCCTCCAGCCTTATATACTGAGCATGATGTGCTATGGTATGGAATATCCCTTTGGTCAGTTTGGGTCACCTGTCCCAGCTGTGTCTCCTCCCAATCTCCCATGCAGACCCAACTCCCTTGCCAGTGTGGCAGTATGGAAAACAGTAAAGGCCCTGACTCTGTGTAAGCTCTGCTCAGCAACAAAAACATCTCTACATTATCATCACTGTATTCAGCACAAATCCTAAACGTAGCCCCATACCAGCCACTGGGAAGAAAACCAACTTTGCCCCCAACCAAAACCAGCACAACTATAACTCTCCCTATTAATAATGCAAAATTTAAGAGGGTTTTCCCCCCATTATTTCTCACTAAAACATTGGCAAAGTACCCAGATAACCACTGCATCACTCATGTGGGTTTTATCACCTGACTTTACTTCAATGATGCTCTTAATTTTTATCATGCTAATCCAAGGACATTTTAAACTCACAGTTTACAGTGGGTATGTATCATGGAGCCACTGCACTTCTCTCTGACAGCACAGTGTTCTATTGGCAGTTCTCACTTCCTCGTTTCTAAAGGCACTACTGTTCTTTGCAATTACCATGCTTAGTAAATCAGACAGCTGGATTGAGTTAAACCTGTTCTGCTAAACATGCTTGAGTTTTCCATACAGAGCACTATTACCACCTTGTGGCTATTTAGGCCATCTATTATGCTCAGAAGAATAGTGCTGTGTATACTGCAGCCCTCCAAATTGTCAGCCTTCTCTGCTTGATAGTTATCCTTTGCTTTCACCTGGATACACAAAAATTAGAGAACTAAAGCATTAAGAACAAGCATGTCCTTCATATTATTTTAAAATCGAAACAATTTATCTAAAAGAAAAATTCTACACCTTAACTTCCTTTCACAGTCCTATAAAATCACTTTTGAAAATAAGGGATTAAAATCCTTTATTGCTTCGATTCTTCTGAAAAATCTCAAGTCTCTCAACAGGTTTGATTCCTTGATGAATTCCCAAAAGCTAGTGTGGTAAAAATTATGACTTTTTTTTTTCTATCTGGCTGAGGCAAGGAATAATGTTTATTTTTAATAACAACTGCACATATGACATTGTATGACAGAAGGAAAAAAATAGTTGCATCTTCTTCCCTTTATCCAGTCAATAAGATCTGGTTTATCAGCACTGTCACAAATATTATTTATTGGTAATTACTGTGTTTTATGCTAATAAATAGCTAGAGAGGGGAGAAGAATATAAAAATTATTATTAACACAACTAAACTCATGTCTAATTAAGCAGATGTTTGAGGGATGTGGTGAACAATAAAATACTGTCTATAATGTATGCTGCAAAAGGAATTCAAACACAAATGGACTAAAAGCCAAAGAAAAATGTAAATATTTGTGGGAGGAAAAGTGTTATAGAGCTTTAACTACATAAAATTGATTCAAATCTCACAGATGTGGGAATGTCTCTAAACAATACACAGAGTATCATTTTTTTGATGACTAGAATCAGTGGATGGTTCTGAGGGCACAAAAGGACAGAAAGAATTGATTCATGAACAATGTGCTTTGCAGCAGGTGGGAAGGAGGAGCATTGTTTATGGAATAAGGGTGATAATACAGCTTTTATTTCTGAAATTATTCTTTTCATAATGTCTGGCATTTGTTAAAATTCATTTCTTTTAATAATGTTTTTCCACTGGATAAGGTCAGATCTTAACTGATATAAATAAATGTACTTTCAAGGCCATCAATACCACTACATTTAGTTTCATAGGTCAGGATTTAGCCCTTAGACAAAGACACCAAGACTGCACGGAGTATGCCAGGTGGGTCTGGGGGACCACTTCCACTTCTGCCACCACTTCCCTGGGCAACCTGTGCCAGTGTCTCACCACCCTCACAGGAAAAAACTTTTTCTTAATATCTAGCCTAATGTTCCCCTCTTTCAATTTGAATCCATTGCTTCTTGTCCTGTCACTGCAGTTCCTAACACAGAGTCCCTCTCTGGCTCCCCTGGAGCCCCTTCAGATATTGAAAAGTTGCTCTGAGGTCTCCACACAGTCTTCTCTTCTCCAGGCTGAACAGCCCCAACTCCCTCAGCCTGTCCTCATAGGGGAGATGCTCCAGTC